>NC_056735.1:1446122249-1446422249 GCF_019279795.1 Protopterus annectens
CTGTACCGAACAAAAAAAAAAACAGGTGGGAGAGATTCCTGCATAACTCGATGTCCACAGGCCAATTCCAGTACTACTTTAGCAGGACAAAGGACTTTATAGTTTCTGATCTGTTCTTTATTTCATTTGAAAGACTAAACGAAAGACATCTACTGGCAAAATGAGCAAATTCTAAATGGTTATCCCATTCCATCTCCATTTGTTATTCTCAACATGGAAAGGCGCTGACTCTACCACAGCTCTGGATATTTCTAGGGCATTTTGGAAAGGAGTGGACTCTAGAACATATCTAAGGTAGCAACTTGGTCTTCTGTACACACCTTCATTAAGTGTTAAAAAATTTGACTTATTCTTCAGGGCTAGAGTAGGATTTGCTAGGTCTGTTCTCCAGGGGCTCCTGGACTCTGATCCTACTTCCTCCTCCCTAGCTATCGATGCTTTGGCAGTCATCCCACGGAGTTTATGCTGCTGCAACTGTGATATAGTGATGAATGTTGTACAGTTGTGTAAATAAATGTAATAGTAAATATTCAGACAGATCACTGTTGCAGTACTACATTCCTCCCACTACCCCGTTTTTTATTGTGTTCTTTTATTGCATCCTAATGGTCCCTATTCCTTTGCCTGTCTCTTGGCCAGGATTGGGTGACTATCCAGATTTGGGCCTTGGTCCTGTTGGTGATCACATATTACACCCTCCCTTATGGTCAGAGACCAGAAAGCTCTGATGTCTGTGCTAATATGTCTGATTTAATAGCAACACACCCTTGTGCTTCCTCAGACATTCAGTGGGTGTGGAAGGCACCCTAAAGCTTTTATATACTAGCCAGATGTCAGTCTTTGGCAGGATATATACCGTATAGCTTTATGCCAGTACAGTAATGATCTTTTCAAGCATTTGCTGTTGTGATAAATTTACTTACATAGCTATCCTTTCCCTCTGACATTTTCTCAATAGGAAGAGGCCTTTGTTCGGTCTACAATGGCATTTGCAGGGCCATTCAGCATTCTCCCCAAGAAAAGGTGATTATAGGAAAAGACTGAAAGGTATGCATGAGATGTGCTTCAAGCATCTGATGTTCCTGGTTAGTCCAAGGGTGTGGGTCCTACTGGTGTGCTTTTGCATCCCCCAGACCATATGTTTGTTCATATCAAGCCCCTCTGGAGATCATCATGCCTCAGGACCATTGATGTCCTATTAGGCTGATGATAAACTAACATTTTTCATGGATTCCTAACCTTAGGTTCCAGTCCCTGAAGCACATTTTACAGTATCAGAAGGGGAAGGTGGGATTTCCATAATACTGGTGGAGTATGTTGACTCCAAAGTGGAAGAAAATTTACTCATTCAGAATCTAAGTCTTCTGCCATAGATGTAGCACTTAAGGAAACCCAAAGGGTGATATATGTCAGCTATTTAGCATGTTTGTGTGTAAAGTGTTACCTCTAACCATCAGCACTACAGCCTGCACAGTACAGATATGGGTAACAGAAGTAATATACATACAGTGTTGGAGGGAATGAATCTGTACACAAATATTAGAGAGACCAGAGGAACCCATATTGTGTACCAACAGGAGTGCATCTTGTACTTTATCCTCTGCCAATACCTATAGGAAGTATAATATGTAGTCCTTGCTAGAAGCAGTCATGAGGTAGAGTATGGAGCACAGTGCACCCTATACAGTGCAATAGTGTTTTTAGCACTGGAGGACTAGGCTGTGTTTTTAAGATTAGCAGCACTGCTGCTGCATGTCTCCATGGATCCTTTACAAGCAGAACCTGAGTCCGTTTTCAGCATATGTAGTCTGCATCTCCATTATAGCATGTTCATTCATCAGCCTGCATGTCATGCAGCTGGATGCATTTGTTCAGCTGCATTTCAATAATTAGAGACTCTGCCAAATAAGAAGAATCACTGTTGTTGAATTTGTGAGGTGTTGGTGAATAATAAATATTTGAGTTTAGGAAAACATGTACTACAAAGAGTAGGAAGGCATTTTCCCTTGGACATTATGGTTTCAGAAAATTCCATGAGATTGGATTTCATATCATTTGGGAGAAGAAATCTGTAGATTACCACTGGTATGAAAATGCATTGTGCTCACCTTTCTGAAGTTAGATTAAGAAGCCACTTGTGGGCAGGAGTTTGAGTTTTGCTTAGGATAATAGATATCACAGTACTTAACATACTACCACTAAGTATAACCAATTTATCATTTTTTTTTTGTTTTTTTATCTAGTAGGTCAAAACTCAGAGTTGCTAAAAAAAAAAAAAAAAAGAGTAAAAAGTAGTGGTCTAAGAAGGGTGCCTTAAGGAGGACAGACTTTAGCTTTTTCATCTTGTATGATAGTGTCTAATACCTAAACTAAAAACAACCCCACAACCTAACATAACCCTACCACCATACCTATTGCCCACAGAACACAATCAAAAAACTTCCCTTATAAGCAAGCATATACAGAAATTGATAAAACTAATAATCTCATCCATATCCAACCTAGCACTCAGTGGAGACATCCATCCTAATCTTGGTCCCTCTATCTCCACCCCCTCCCCTCATAATCAGACTACAGACCACATCTCCCAAATTGTAGCCAGTAGAAAGCCAACCAACCTCCTTCTGATAAGCCTAAATATTAGAAGTATATGCAACAAGGTGCATGAATTCCATGCCGCCATACACTTCTAGTCCGCTGATGTAGTGATACTTACAGAAACATGGTTAAAACCACACATTACTAATGAGCAAATCCTCCCTACTGGTTCCAATATACTAAGAGTAGACCGACTAAACAAAAAAGGATGTGGTATAGCTATAATATTTAAGCAGCATCTAGACATCCAGATCTTAAAGTTAGCTGCTCCCCAAATAGGTAAGGAAGAAATAATATATACCAACCTTAAAATAAACCAAAATAAAACCCTAAACATAATAGGTTGCTACTTCCCACCTGGCCACAACATCCCTCCACTTGAAAACCTCCTCAGCTGTACTACCCACCACCTACCCCAAGAAACTTTAATTCTAGGAGACTTCAACACTGACTGGCAATCCTGCTCTAGTAACCACCCAACCCATCATGTAAATCTTCATGGCTTCACCCAACTAGTCCAGTCACTTACTAAGATAAATAACTCCAACAAACACACTACCCTTAATTGGATACTAGTCAATAAGAGCCCCCAGTCATATATAGCAGGCTGCTTATCTAACAGCCTCATTGACCACTCCCCAACCTTCTTACTAAGAAAACACCTTTATAAAGCAAAACCCATAATCTACTGTCAAATACACAAAAAAACTAACTTCAACCCTCTCTCATTCAGCTCATCCCTAAAAGACTGTAACTGGCAACCTCTAAAATACCTCAAACTAGATGAAGCAGTTGACTACTTTAATAAAACATTCCTAGGCATCCTTAATTACCACGCCCCCATAAGACATTCCCAAACTAGAGCTCAACAATCCCCATGGCTACAAAAAAACACGAAGTCTGAAATGAAACAGGGATAAAACGGGGGACAACTGGCGTAAAACCAAAACCCTCACTACTAGGCAAAAATTCCTAGAACTACACAATAGAACCAAAAATCTTATAAAACAGGACAAAATCCAATATTACCAGTCTGCCCTTACCTCCTCCCAACATAACCCCAAACAATTCTTGTCCTCAATAAACTCCATCCTCCACCCAGGTAAAGTAAGTACACCCACTCCTAACTTAACTCACTCCTCCGAAAATATTGCTACCTCTTTCAACAATCACTTCACACAAACCATACTGTCACTAGCTAGACAACACAACCCCCCCCCCATAAACCCACACCATCAACTAGAACTAACAATCTACCAACTAGCTTCACTTTCTCTCCTGTTCCTACCTCCAAAATAAAACGACTACTAACTAAACTTAAAACCACCAGATTAGCAGCAGACAACCTCCCACATGAATACATTCAACTTGCAGCTGATGCTCTAGTCTACCCCGTATCACTCTTGATTAACATATCTCTGTCAGAAAGTTATGTTCCTACACTATGGAAAGTCTCGCACATAATTCCCCTCCACAGATCTAACCAATTACCACCCCATAGCTATTCTGTCTCCACTCTCCAAAATACTAGAGAGATGCATTCATTCTCAAGTCTCAGATCACCTCCTTGCTAACAACCTCCTCTCCAACACACAACATGGTTTCCGACCTAACCATAGCACCACCATCGCCTTACTCTCTTTCTCTAACACTATCTTACAAAATAAAAATGCAGGTTATCTCTCCTCAGATACCTTCCTAGACCTCTCTAAAGCTTTCGACATGGTCCCACACAAACAACTCATCTCTCTTCTCAATAACCTGTCCTTCTCTCAACCAGTCATCAGCTGGTTTCAGAGTTACCTATCTGACCGCCAACAAGCAGTTGTTTGGCAGGACAACCTACCCCCCCCCCCCCAACTACCAGTGTCCATAGGAGTTCACCAAGGGTCCATCCTGGGACCCCTACTCTTCTCTATTTTCACCAATAATCTAGCCTTAGCCACAACACATGGCACACTCATACAATACGCAGATGACTCAACCATAATCTGCACAGCCCACTCCCTACCAGAACTGCAAAAAGTCACACAGGAAGCATTTTCTTCTATTGAAACTGTTATCCAATGCCCAACTAATAGTCAACCCAAACAAAACAAAATTACTAATCTTCTAACCCACCAAACGTACCGTAGACAGCTCTCACTTTAACATCACAGCAAAAGACAACACCACCATCCATCCTACAGAACACACCAAATTACTAGGAGTAGAAATAGACAATAAACTGAACTCTGACATTCACATTTCCATGACCATTAAAAAAGTCCACAAAAAACTAGGAGCATTATATAGAAATCAGCAACTACTTACCAAAGCAGCTAAAATTTCAGTAGCAAATTCTCATCTTATCTCTACCCCTCTCCAGTATTACTAACCGTAGACAATGTGATCTAAATAAGCTCGAAACCTGCTACAACAAAGTCACCGAATTCGCCACAGGGGCTTCCTACCGTACTCACCACTCTCTCTCACTAGCAGATCTGGGCTGGCTAGAGCTCCCCCACCTCCTTCAATGGTACCAACTCACACTCGCCCACAAACTAATAAACCAACCACTAAAAGTCCAGATCCCTTCAGAATCTACTCCAACCCTACATAACCACGAAACCACTAAGATCCAGCCACAAAAACCTCCTACAGGTCACAAGAGACATTAACTCTGCTGGAGAAGCATTATTCTCCTGCACTATAGCCAAACTCTGGAACTCCCTCCCATCCTCAATTACCTCTGTAACTTCTTGCACCCACTTTAAATCCTTACTAAAATCACACTTCAAAACTTGCCAGATATGCCCTTGCAACCCCCCCTCTAATACCATCCACTGTCCCACCCCACTATCTCTCTCAGCCCCCTATCAACAACCTACTCTTAGCAAGCTTGGCTACTCATGTTCCCAGCTACCTACCACATAATATTAACTTTTTGTAGCAACAACTGCTAATGGCTGTTATGTACCTCAAAAACAGATTGTATCAATTTTTCACTGATGAATCTCAACTACATTTGTAACCGTGTTTAGTATATGTCACCATATTTTAAAATTGTAATATGTTCTACAGCTGTTTTACATCTGATTTCTTCTTGCCTTACGTCCTTAACTGGACTAATGTATATATTTAAATGCTATGTTTTTTTAACTGTATAATGCAAATAATACTTAATGTGGAGATTTTCTCCTCGGGACACAGCTGAAAACGGACCTGTGTCCAGTCGGACTCTCCCGGTCAACAAATGTAAAAAAATAAATAAATAATTAGTCTGAAAAGTTTGCACAACCAGTATTTTTAAAGGCTAGTGCAAGCATTCATTATGCCAGTGTTTTACTTGCCTAACATGGTAGGCTTTCCTTGGTGCCTCCGTGATTGGGTTCATTATGTGTTCCGTTCCAGTTCTGTATTGTTTTCTCTGATACTGCCATGTTCAGGAGCACATTCGCTGTATGCTGATCCACACTGAGATTGAGTTCTTTTCTGAAGCTCATACAGTTCGGATATTGATTTGGGTTTACTTTGTAAAACAATTCCTGTGTTTGTGTTTGAATCCTAATGCAGCCAACATTTAGGTGTATGCATGTTGTTATCGGACAAAAATCCAAGCCCAGGACCAGCATCCTTTGTACTCCTTGAGTAAGTAGCATGATATGAAGTACTGTAGTAAGTGCTATAGAGCCAAGTTTGTCACCTGAAAATGTAGGCTGGACGAAGTCCTGGCTTTAACTTTTCACGGGATTAGTAGCAATTGAAAGTTCCCATTATGAGATTGGTAAGGAGGGTTCTATTTCCTACTCCAGTTGTTTGATGGAGCAGTATCAGTAGATCAAAAAAATGATTAGCAGAACTTGGACGATCTGTGCTGAAAGTTAATCCATTTCTGAAAGACTCCTTTGGCCCTCACTTGCCCCAAGTTCATACATAACTAGCATGAGCTCAAGTGTGCAGTTGTCATCCTCTTTGGTGAATGACTAGAGGTCCAGAGACGTGGAATCCCTATCTCCCACCTTGACGGGGAGATGCTACCCAAGATGTGAGCATTTCTGGTATGCCCTCCAACATTTAATTAACTAGAACGTATCTGTTTGGTCACTAGAGTTAAGCAGTTAGTCACTTGGGGGTAGTTTAGTGGTTACACTTGGGACTGATGATTCTCTTTCTAAAGTCTCTCCAAGGATCTTCAGGAATTTGTAGTCCAGGATAAAGAGGCTGCATTGGTTTTTTCTCATATCATATTTTAGGGTCTGGGTCATAGACTTTGGGTAGCTTGGAATCTGATGAGAACTCTCCATGCATTATAAAAGTACACCTTTTGGTATCATTCCATAATGATAGCAATGGGACAGTTGCAGGCCTCAAGTCTTTAATTTGCCTTTGATAGCCATGTCCCAAACAACAGTTCCCTGTGTTATGATAACTTTCACTTTCATCCATTGCCTTTTCTGCCCTACAGAAGTTCCTTGCAAGAGTGTATCCCTTTTGGAAATGATGGATTTGGGATACTTATCAGAAATGTACCCTTCCACCTTGATTCTTGCCTCTGCCCTTCATATATCTTCCTAATTAAACCCATTGTTTTATCAGAAATGCAAATGCTGTTATTCCCCCATTCATAAAATCCCAGCTGTCAAATGTTTTCTCTGCATCAAGCCCCACCAACAATAATGGGGTCTTCTTGCAGTCTGCTTCCCTTTGAATCATCATTGTTCTGTTAATGTTGTAAAATGTTTACATCCTCTCCGCAAACCACGTTGATACTTGTGCCTCAGTTTTGTCAACACCTTAACCATTCTCTTAGCTAGTGCATACATACATGTTTTATAATCCTGGTTCAAAATTGAAACTACTTTATATGAAATTAGATTTAGTCTTTGCCCTCTTTGAGTAGCACAGGTACCACAACTTTCTTCCAAGATACTGGTACAGTTCCTCCTTTAAGCAGAACCCTCCAGATCTTTATCATTTCTTTCTCTTCCTAACTTCCAAACCTCTATAGGAATACCATCTATTTTCCTTCTTAACTGATTAAACATCACCATTTTATCTTATCCCCTCCCATCTTGGCCATTAATTTTTAAGCCTCATATTTCTCTAATTTTGTCATACTTAAGTCTTCCATAAATATTTTCATTTGTATCTTTCCCCAGTTTTCTCTGCTGTATACAGATTTTCTTAGAATTTCCATAATATCTCTGACACTTCTTTCTCTAGTCATAGGATCCCTCAGGTTGTCAACACCCCTAAATCATTGAACTGATAGTTTTTTGTTCTGGGGTTGTTGTCAAAATACTTGCTTAACAATCACCTTTCCAAACTCATGCACATTATCTAAACACACACTTATTTTCCCTGTAGAACTCAACAATTGATGTCCTGCCTGATTCACTGTTGCAGTATTCTTAACAGATGGATCTGATGTTGACAATTTTTCATCTTATCCTCACATATGGGTATGGATCCGATCCAACAGATTCAACTCTGCCATTACTAAACTTGGAGCAACCAAAAAACTCTTGGATACCTCCCCTTACCCACAACGCATCTCTCCCTGTAGATCTCGTTTGCCGCTTTATGAAGACATGGTCCGATCAGCTAGCTCTTGAGTTAACAGGTCATATTATTACATTTTTTTTCATCTATAGTCTATTTAATATAGGCTGCGGTGGTGCAGCGGTTAGCGTTGTCGCCTCACAGCAAGAGTTTCTCCCGCTCGATTCTCAGCTGGAGCGCCTTCTGTGTGGAGTCTGCATGTCCTCCCCACGGTCAAGTGACATTTAAAGACATGCAGGTAGGTGCGTGAGTGAATGGGTCTGCCTTCCTTGAAGGTTGGTCGTTGGGCTGGCAACTTGGCACCGTAAAAATTCACTGCCAATCATTAGCAGACCGGAGTTCCGCTGTGGCGACCCCTAACCGGGAAAAGCCAAAAGACATTACTAGTCTATTTTCTATATTCTATTAGTGTATTTAGTCTCTTTCCATCTCTCTCTTGTTTTTAAGAGCCCTTGTTTTACAGTAACCTGTTTTTATTAAGTTGCATTCATTTTTCTCTCACTCTTTTTCACTTTCCTGCCAGTAACCATCGTTTTGTAGGTTATGTCCCTCCCCTTGCACCTTTTAAAGCATTTTCTTAACTATTATAATTAGTAGTTCTCTCTTTCTTTTTATTTC
Source organism: Protopterus annectens (assembly GCF_019279795.1). Taxonomy (NCBI): domain Eukaryota; kingdom Metazoa; phylum Chordata; order Ceratodontiformes; family Protopteridae; genus Protopterus; species Protopterus annectens. The sequence goes on from NC_056735.1 coordinate 1,446,131,010, forward strand.
CATCTGTTCCTGTTATTAAAAAAAAAAATACTTTCCTTTTCTCTGTTTTACCCCTAAGTGTGTGTGTGCCTGTGAGAGTGGTTTCTTGGTCTGTATTCCTTGCTTTATGGTGGAGAAAGAAGAAAAACCTGCTGGATTTAAAAAATGCACAGAGTGTAGGCACAAGATTTCATTTAGTGACTCGCACTCACTGTGCCTTTATTGTTTTGGGCCCCTTCACTTGCAGGAGGATTTTGCGATCTGCCATTCTTTCAACCACTGAGCTTTGGCTGAAAGAAAAAATAAGCTCATCTTAATAGAGATGTTACCTTGTGCTTTTGAGGAGGCTATTTCTGGCAGTCATGTAAAATCTGGCTTTTCCACAAAAACTAAGTCAGCTCATTCAAGCACTGCTTCATCACTTTCCTTAAAATCCACTGACAGAGGAAAGAGGAGGCCTTCTTTGGCTCCAATGAAACCTTTGGAGCCACAAGTAAAAACATAAAAATCTCCCAAGTCTGTGGAGTCTGTGACTTGGTTGGAGCCATCGGAGCCGATCTCTGCTGGGTTGGATCTGGCTTCTTCTGTTCTGATTCTGTCTTGTAAGGCTAGATCAGATCCTTTGATGTCATATCCAACAACAAGTCCCTTCAAGTCTATTTTGACAGTACCCAAGGATTCAATACTCCCAGATGTTTGATCCGGTTCCACCAAGAGTACCGTCCCCCTTCTTATCTAGATCAAGGTCCCTATCTGTGTCCTCTTCCCATTTAACAAGGAGACTTAGTGAAGAAGATGTGGAACAAATGGTGTAGAAGATTTTGTGGGCTCAGGGCATCATTGTCCCCCTCGGCCTTGACCCTTACAGTGCCAGGTTTTTCTAATCCGGCTATTCCCCCTCTTCCTCCAACTTCAGGGCAGGCTTTGGAGTCATCATATCTGATATGTCTGGTGCCTTTCAGCTGTGATCTGAAGATGTCCTCTTCTTTGGATCACACCTTTGCTCAGAGCTCTTCGGCCTTTTCGAAGCCTGTGAGTTCCTGGATCTTTAGTGAGCCTTGTGAACCTCGAGTGCGCTCGGCTCCCAGGTCTTTGGAGTACTCAATGCACCTTGGGGCTTTGGAAAATGTGAGCTTGGCTCCGGCTTCAACCCCTGGTGAACTGTCTTCTAAACTGGATGGGATCCCGTCCCAAAACCATGGCTTGTTGGAGCCAGAGTCATCATCCATTCAGCAGTCAGCCTTTGAGGCTATGGAGAGGGCTATAGCTGCCACTGCATCTAGAAAGTCACCTGCACTCTTGGATCCGCAATCCCATCATGATACCCTGTGTTCTTCTTCTGACCCGGATGTTCCACAGGGACAGTGTGACCTCAGGTGCCAGGATACCCATTTGGTTACCCCTTTCTCTTCCAATACCTCCCCAGACTACCCCACTGAGGAGGTCCCTAGGAAGAGATGTTGCAAGAAGAAGCATTTGGACTCCATGGAGGAGTCAGACACTGACCTCGATGAGGGAGAAGGATCCCCACGATCAACTCTTGAGGTTGTTTCCTCTGAAGGCAATTCTGAAACAGGGGTGGCTGGCAGTCCAATAATCTTTCACCTGAGGAGTCGGTGTACCTGGTGGTGATTCCCACCCATCTACCTCCTGGGTGACTCTGCCCACTGATGAGCTCATAGGTTTGATCTCCCAGCAGGCATGGAAGACCCCGGATTCCATCAAACCTGTTCCCCAGCGACCAAATAAAATAATCACTATTCCATCTAACAAGGGCGTCTGGAAGAAAGGGGTTGCAGTAGATGCCATGGTTGTGTGGCGGCAGCGGTCAAGAAGGAACTTTCTGAGGATAGTTCAGTTATCCATCCTCCTAATAAGGATTCTAGGACAATGGATAGATGTGGGGCGTGAGTGTTCTCTTCAGCGACCTTTGCATTGTGGTCACTGAATTATCTTTCTCATTTTACCAGGTTACAAAGGGATCTGATCAAGGGGCTCTCAGATGCACTTGAAGAAGAAGTAGCTGAGGGAGCAAAACAGAAGGTAGCTTCCCAGTTAGCCACCCTATGTTCTGTAGCTAACTCTTCATGAGGCTCATTGCCCATGCAGCTGAAGGAACAAGTAGAGCAGTGGGCTACAGCATTTCTGTGAGGAGGCATGCCTGGATGCACCTTTGTGATTTGGCAGAGCCTTTTAAGTCTTCATTTTTCAATGCACCATTTGGTGGTACTTCTCTTTTTGGTCCCAAAGTCAAAGATACTCAGCCCCTCAGAGACCTTATCCTAAGGGTCAGAGAGGCAGGGGAAAAATGTGGTTCAAGAAGTCTAAAGGGTTTGATTTCTCTCAAGGGATTTTTAAGGATATCTTGTCCCTGAAGTGCTCTTCCTTTGTGACCTCTCAAACCATACCTCATAAGCAGCCATTGGATTTCTCTTTCTGAGATGAGGAACCAGATATGGATTCGAACCACTCCCAAGGCTACTCCTCCCAATTGCATCTTCCTGAACAGATTTCTTCAGATGCAGGAGACTCCCTTTCTCCAGACCGCCCAACGATGAAACATTTCAAATGGCAGTCTAGACGAGTGCCTAAGATGCAGAAATAGATATTATAATCTAGTAGAGATGGGCACTCATGGTCCCCTTCCAGTCCCACCAGTCCCACCTGTGTTAGAGGCTTAACTGGATGCTTTTCATGCTACTTCCTCAGCTCTTGACTGTCAGCCATTTGTGCCAAAAAAAACTAGATAGGTTCTACAAAGTCCCTGATCAACTTAAGTACCTATACAAAAATCCTGTGGCAGATCCAGTTGCAGTCTCTCTAGTTTTGTACAAACCTTCCAAGTCCGTCCATGGCAGTAATGCTCTTCCTAATCTTCCTGGGCATCTTGGGACAATGTTGCAGTTGCCTCATGTACACTGACAACCCTCTCCTCCTACCACCCAACACTGCAACCTGTGAGAGATGCACTTATATAGCCAAACTGGAAGCCAAGCTCTCTCCAGCCAAAACTGTACTAGAGAGGCAAGAGGAGAAGGTAAACACCTGCACCACACCACACTCAACACATAGTCCATCAAAACCTACACCACCTAAACCCACACATAGCAACACAAAACACACATTCGCAGAGACTCTCAATAAAAATCTGCCCAAACAACAGAGACCTCCAAAGCTGAAACGCAAGCAACCATCAACCCCCAACACTACCCAACTGACGCATAGCCCACAAAACCAGTGTGCCACTCAACCTCAGCCCATAAGGCAAAACAACGTACTCAACGCACTAGTCAGAGGCAACTCTATAGTCAGGTACACTGATGTTCCACTCACCAGGCTAAACAAGGAGAACGTTACTGTCAGTTACCTGTCGGGTGCCAGGATCTGCCACATAATGCAAACACTCAGATCACTCCACAACAAGTACAAATATGACTCCGTCATTGTCCATGTTGGTGTGAATGACCCGAGACGTACCTCCCTCGACTACATGAAAAGAGACATGGAGGAGCTCTCAGATCATGTAGCCCAGGCAGGTATGACCCTAGCCCTGAGTAGCATCCTGCCATTACTCAGAATGATACCACAATACAAGGACAAAATGATTGAGTTCAACAATTGGCTAAGCTTCTGGTGTCATTCTAAGGGGATCCAGTGTCTCTCTGCCTGGGACGACATGCTCGACAGACCACGATACTTTGCTAGAGATGGCCTGCACCTATCGCCCCTTGGATTCTGGATGCTGGCTAAGGCTCTTGCCAGCCCTATAGTGCCTTTTTTAGGCAAGGTTCAAACAAACTCACCACTGTCACAGGTATATGCAAGAAAAAGCTGAGGGTAATGCTACTCAGTGCTAGAAGTTTATACCTCAAAATGCACTCACTCGAGGCACTCCTTAAAATGGAGAACATCGACATCTGTGCAGTGACTGAGACCTGGTTCAAGGCTCCAGAGAGCACCCCTGCATTACCAGGCTATAACTCCTACCACACCTTTTGGCCACCTAACCTGGACCAAAACACTAAAGGAGAAGGTGTGTCTATATTCATTAAGGATATCCACACCTCCAGGCTAGTTGCTCAATATAATGCATTCGAAATTCTTCAAGTGCAACTAACACTGGGCAAGAATGCAGTCCAGGTTGTAGCTTATTACAGATCCCCCGCCATGCCCCAGGATGCCCACTCCACGTTTCTTGATATACTGAGTAATATTAAGGTACAGCCCAGTACCCTAATAATGGGCGATTTCAGCTACCCCACCATCAACTGGGAAAGTTATTTGTGTACTATCTCATTTGCTCAATGCTTTCTGGAATTCATAAATTCCAACGCCCTGAATCAGCATGTCCATACCCCCACCAGGTGCAGCAGTATCCCGGTCCTGGTCATTACGCAGTAAGAAGCCGAGATCCCTCATAAAGTCCTCCAAAACTAGTTACGAAAATAAAATCACCACTGATTCTAAAGACAACCACAAAGCATTCTACAGCTATGTCAAGAATCTCAATGGTGACACTCAGATCTGCTCTGAGCTACAGCACAATGGCACTAGATATACAGAACCAACTGATATTGCCAACATCCTGGCAGGTTCAGTGCAAACTTCACCCCCCTCACCCCGCAAAGAGCCCATCACTGTACCAGACAAATGCAAAGCCCCTGTAATCACGGTTGCACAAGTAAAGACTGCAATCTCCAAAGCCAAGAACACAGCATCCATGGGACCTGACAACATCCCAGGCTGCATTCTGCATGAACTACAGAACAAACTGGCACCCCACCTAAGTACCATGTTCAATCGTATCCTCACTTCAGGCTTTGTGCCTACTGAATGGCGCACAGCGATGGTTATCCCACTCCACAAAGGGGGCACCATCATGAACCCCAGGAACTACCGCCCTATTTGCCTGACGAGCCTGGTCTGCAAGACCATGGAACATATCATCTTGGAGCTTAGAAACAAGGAAATAGGTAACCTCCAAACTCTGGACCCCACTCAGTTTGGGTTTGTAAAAGGTAGGTCATGTCTCCTAAACCTGATTGACTTCTTTGAAGCAGTCACCAGAGCCGTGGACGAGGGTAAGGTGGTGCACGCAACCTATCTTGACCGCGCCAAGAATTTCGACACCATCCCCCACTCTGGAATTATAGAAAAACTGACTAGACTGGGCATAAATCCGTGTCACAAGATGGGTGGTCAACTGGCTCACTGACAGAACCCACACAGTGAAAGTAGCCAACACCAAATCCAACTTCAGACCAGTGACAAGTGGAGTACCACAGGGCTCAGTCCTGGGTCATCTCCTGTTTGGCATTTACTTCTCAGAAGTCCAGGCTAATACAGCAGGTCTTTGGCCAACAAAGTTCACAGATGGCTGCAAACTAGGTGCCATAATAAAATCTCTTAATGATGTGGACATTCTACAAAGGGGCCTCAATGAGACTGATGCTTGGTGTCAGAGTCATGACCTCAAGCTCAATACCAAGAAGTGCATTGTCATCCCCTTTGGGAAAAAGACTGTACCCATGAACTACCACATAGGCAGTAGCCTACTAAACACCGAAAGTTTGATGAGAGACCTTGGGACACAGGTGGACAGTAGTCTCTCCTTTGATAATCACATCGCCACAGTAGTCAAGAAATCCTTATATGTGGCACATCTCATCACAAAGGGGTTCACCTCCAGAAAAAGAGGTCATTGTTCCTCTCTACTCATACCTCATCAGACTCATTATAGAGTACAGCGCCCCATTTGGCATGTACCTCGCAAGACATCTACAACAACTAGAAAGGCCACAGAAATACCTCACTAAGAGAATTACCCACCTCAAACAGATGCCATATGCAGACAGTCTCAAAAAACTCCAGCTTTGTTCCATCGCTTATCGCCTACTCGGGCGACCTCTGCCTAACGTACAAAGCCATGTAAAACCCAGGTCTGCTGGACATGCTACACTTAAAGAAACTCCAATCCCTCCAAGCCACATGCTCCAGGGACCTAAACCTTGCCACCACAATAAACAGACCATGCTGGTGGGATAGATTCATGTCCCAGAGACTTCCCATGCTCTGGAACAGACTAACCCATTCATGTCAAGCAAAGTTCCTCATTAGCCCTTTTTAAGAAAAATCTCGACAGTTGGATGGGAAATAGGAAATTCACCCCAGTGATCACTTCTGTGGCTCTGCTAGACAGGGGCACAGGAAAGTAACTTTCTTGTGTGGCGAAAGCCAGTGAACATTTTTGGCTAGGCTTATATAGGCCCCAGGGCTGATAGCCTAGTACCTACCTATGAACCTGATGACAAAGATAGTCAAGCAATGGTCCGGTGGGGCAAGAAAGTTTACACTTCCTCCACACTAGCTTTTAGGGCCATTAATTATGAAACTCAAATGGCTGTATTCTTACTTTCAGTCTTATGATGCTTGAGCAAGACTGTCACATAGCACAGACTCTAAACAGTTCATGGTATTTAGTGGCACAGGTTTCTTAAGTGGCTAAGCACAGTATTAAATGTAGCTATGATGCTGTGGATGCTTCTTCCATGGCGGCTGCCAGTGGACCAGTGATTAGAAGGTATGCCTGGTTAAGAAGCCAACCTATCCCTGAAGATTTAAAATCTAAGGTGTTGGACTCTTCCTTGGTTAACAGTCTCCTTTTTGGTCCCCAAGCTGCTAGTCTGCTCAAAGCTTTGCAGGAGCAGTAGAAAACTATGAAAGATTGCCACCCACTTCTGATGTCCACTGTTCCTAGGTACCATAGAAAGTATCCATCTAAATCCACCTCTTTCATTAAGAGAGAAACTAGAACTCCTCATGGACAAAATAAAGCTCTCAAGAGAAGACTCAGAAGGATACTCCTCTTGGGAGCCTCAATTCAGTAACAGGCCACTGTGAGTACTTTCCCCTCCTTCCCTCAAATCCCAACCCTGCTACTCCATTCTCAAAAGACTTTCTCTCTCTTTTTCTGTCTGGGAAACAATAATCTCAGACAAGTGGGTACTAACCATTATCAAAGAAGGTTGCACTATGTTCTGGGAGAACAGTCCAACTCCAGAGGATGTCTCTTCACCTCCTCCTGACCTTGTACATATCATACAACCCATATTTCAAGACCTACCATCTCAGAGAACCCTAAAAGCAATTCCCATATCCTGTATAGGAAAGAGATTTAATTCCAGGCTCTTCATGTTTCCCAGAAAGGAGGGTCATTGGAGGCCCATCTTAAATTTCTCCAGGTTAAACATTTTCCTGAAGGGTACCTTTCTTCAAAATGCTGTCCCTACAAACCCATCTAGTCTTTCTACTCCTGAAGCTTTCATGGTATCCTTAGATATAAAAGATGATTACCTTCATATTCCTATCCACCCTGTGTCAGTTTTTTTTTTTACTGGGTCATCCTTTTTCAGTTTACTGCTTTGTCCTTTGTCTGTCTACAGCTCCAAGGGTGTTCACAGTGTCTGGCCCCAGTAGTGGCTTTCTGTATCACTCTGCATTCAAATTTTCCGATACCTGGACAGCATTCTACTGCAGGCTGTAGCCATGGACATTCTTCTAAAACACAATACAACTGTTGACTCTGCTGGGGTTCACTGTCAACTACAGAAAACTCCAGTTCATCCCTTCCCAACAACTGACATTCCTGGGATGCCATCTAGACATGTCTTCCATACATGCCTCCATTCCTCAAGAACACTTCTCCTTTCTAGCCAACAAGTTTCTTCTCCTTTCCACACAGGTTCACAGCTCAGCCAGACAAGCTGTCAAGACCATGAGGCATATGGCTGTCACTATCCCTGTGTTACCCTTTGCCCGATTACATACGAAGAAAATGTAGTGGTACTTGAAATCTCTGGTCGCAGCTCCATCACCCTCTCGATGCCAACATTCCCGTTCTTCTGTTTCAAGAAGAAATTTCTTTGGTGGAGCAACATGGTAACACTCGACCCAGGTCTCCCATTCATCTGAGCCCCACCCAACTAAGTCCTGTTTACAGATGCCTTGGATAGGGTGCTGCAGTGTTCAGGGGGAGTGGCCAGCCCGTGTACTTTTAGAACACATCAACTTAAAAGAAATGAGAGCACTTCTTCAAGCCCTGCAGACCTTTTCATATATTTGGAAACCAGCCACTCTTCTGTTACACACAGACAACACCACAGTGACATGGTACATAAACAGGGAGGCAGAAGATCCTACCCTGTGTGCAGACTTGGACAGGATGCGTGGCATCTAGCTTCCCAAATGAATCTGGTTGCCTCAGCTACATACATTCCCTCCAAACGGAATGTGTTGGCAGATTCTTTAAGCAGGGACTTTGAGGATCTCCATGAATGGACATTTAACATAGAGATATTCAAGACCATCACTTTCAGATGGGAGACCTCTCAGGTGGACCTCTTTGCCACCAACTTCCTGTGTTCTGCACAAGGACCCAGTCCGCTCCAGCTTGGAAGGACAGATGCCTTTTCTTTCATATGGATGGAGAAGTTCCTTTACACATATCCACGTCTACCTCTGCTATCGGGGCATCTTCTCAAGCCCAGAAGGAGTATCCAGAACTGCTACTTCTGGTACCATTGTGGCCAAGACAACACTGGTTTCCTGTCTTGCTTCATGTATCAAAAGGAAAGCTCTGGAGAATTCCTAGAAAGCCAGACTTAATCACAGGGCTACTCCTTCACCTCAGTCTTGGTTCTCTCAGCCTGACCCTTTGGAGAATAGAATTTTAATCCCTTCCAGACACATTTTTTTTCTGGAGAGGTGATTCAGATGCTACAAGAAACCAGGAAACCTAATTTCAGAAAGTTTTACACAGCCAAGTGGAAACGATTTTCCATCTGTGTTTTAAAGTCAAACTCCAGCCCTTTTAATGGACACCCTTACAGTCTTAAAATGTTTGTTTGATCTTTTACATTCAGGGTTGTCCTAGTCTTCCATTAAAACTCACTTGTCAGTCATTAACACTTGTCTATCTTGAGAACCCTTCTTATGTCCAGGACAGAGGTTAAACATTTTATTAAGAGAAATTTTACACATTAACCCCCCCACAGAAACCTGTAGCTCCTCACTGGGACCTTAACTTTGTTTTTGAAGACCACTGTGTAACAAGAAAGGCACAAACACGGTTGGAACTGTGATCATTTACTAAGAATAAGTGCTTTCATGTCCAAATGATGCTTCTTCAGACTTCATAAACATTCCTTCCCAACTTCCATTTAAAAGCAATACCTTGTATTCACAATATCTAATCAGGATCAATCAGTTAACTAAAACAGACTCTTAAAGGAGACAAATTCTTATATAACTTAAAAACATATATAAAAAACATGTAACATAAAAAATGTTAGAAAATTCAATTCTCATAAACAAAAGGTATACATAAGTCACTAAAAACTTAAGTCATTTATTTAATGGTCAGATCGTAATGTTTATCAGCCTGAAGCCTAATAATCCACTTGATCTCTAGCGTTTCTATAATATTTTTGCTATTACCTAGATGTAGGCTTCAGAACGCTAATTCTAAAGCCTTGAACTTGGAAGTATGTACTGTCCCCTTCTGACATATATGCCTGGCTAGGGCATTAGTTTCATCCTCCCTATTGATGGCATAAATATGTTCCCTGATGCATTCTCTTAATGTCCTGTTGGTCTTTCCTATATAGAACACGTGACATCTAGTACAATATGCCAGATAAACTAAACCCCTTGTTTTGCACTCTGCAAATTTATGAAATTCATATATCTTGCCCGTAGTTGGGTGAATAAACCTGTTGGTGTTTCCTACATAAGATCAAAAATTACATCTCCAGCAACCATAGGTGCCTGTCCTTAGGGACTTAAGATTGCTTGCATTAAGTGTTTTCATAACGTAATAAACATTTCAAGGACTTATTGCTTTTATAAGTAAGGCTAGGTCTTTCTCCAACTAATTTTTTAAGCGGTCATTCGCCATCAAAATCTTCCAATTCCTGTTAATAACATTGTATATATCTCTGTTGTTTCTAGTGAATGGAATAACCATTCTACATCTATCTAAAGCATTATTGTTGGTCTTTCCAGCATTCAAAATGTCTTTACTGTAATTCCTAAAAAATGGTTTGCCATTCCCTATTTGGTCTTCTCTGTCATCATCTATCAACAGGCAGCACTCAGTAGACTTGTAGCCTCTCCATAAAAAATCTTTCTGCTTCAGTGCAGTTTAACACTTGTTAGAACTTGTTAACCTGAACGCTCTAAGACTCTGTCCTTTGACGATGTTTCTGCATATGTGAGGGGATGCATACTTTCTCCATGCAGGAGATTTCTCTTGTACTCCTTCTTATACACTTTGCTGGAAATATCATCTCCTTCCTTCATTAAACTAACATCCAAAGAAATCTGTGTTTTCTTTGGACCATATACCTGTAAAATGTAAAACGTCAGTAGTTGTATTAATAAAATTAATAAAATTTACCAATTCACATTCAGTGTGTCCCCATATAAAAAACATGTTATCCACAAATATTTTATCATACAGTGCAAGCTTAGAGTATTCATCATTCTTTATGATGTGGGTGGTCTCCCAAAACACTATAAATTGGCATAGGAGTTAGTGCAGGGTGTACCCATTGCTACTCCAATTTCAACATGACATTTCTAACAAATAACTTAGTGTCAGTCGTAATGTCTAAAATGTCTGTATTTAATGAAGGGATAAGCGACAGACCTTTCTGAAGCAACATTTCTTCTGTTGTACTTAAGTTGTAACTGGAAATATTAACCATGAGCAATCGCTGATTCACATCCATTTCTTCTGTTTCGATTGTTCCACTTGTCCTTCCATCAATGAAGTTCACCTCTTTTTCCCCTTGAAAAAGAACACCCCCATAATAGTTTACAAAAATGGCAGGAGTATAAAAAAGTTATTGGAATACAACAAATTAGATAACAGTAACAAAGTTACAAATAAAGTATGTGTATCAAATGAAAGGAAGGGAACATTCCAGTGTGGTCATTGTAATCAGTGCCAATATGTTAGTAACAATAGTGAGATGTTCTTGACAGCTAGAGGCATTAATATTAATAGCACTGGATATCACAACTGTGAGTCCCAGGGAGTGGTATACCTGGCTAAGTGTTCCCAATGTAATTCATACTACATAGGTAAGACAGAAAGAGCGTTGAAAAAAAGAATTTATGAACACACTTATGAGATATCCAGAAAAAAAGAAACAAATGCTCTTTATAAACACACACAAACATGTGAGGGTTCAAAATTTGCTTTCTTTGTGCTTGAGCAAGTTAAGAAGGAAACAAGAGGAGGCCCCTGGGAGGAATGGTTGGAATTTAAAGAACTTTGGTGGCAAATACTATTAGAGGCGACAAGTTTCCCTGGTCTAAATGAGCACATCTCACTAATACCTGTGTTAAAATTGAGAGCAGCTAGAATATAAATGTTACCAGCAATGGCTCCCTAAGAACAGTAGATGGTGCTATTTATCTTAATATGAGTTTTTAACAACTGAATGGATTTTTTAACTAATGATTGAGATGATTATTTATTTATTTATTTATTCACTGGAAAGTTTTAAATGTTTATATTGAAATGAACACAAGATATATAGGTAGTTTTTTAAAAGGTTTTACTAAGAATAACAAATGTTGAAGCTTCTTTTATCCTAATTCTGTAATATAATGAGTCTTTTTTCTGATTGTTTTTTGATGAGAAAATGACGTTATGAATTTTCATTGGTGTTTTTAAATTTTAGGGAAGTATTTAATGAGCAAGTTGTGATGAATTATTTGTCTGATGAAGTCTCATGTGCTTATGTGGACGAAAACGCATAGAGTTGTATTTAAAAGCGTTTACGTTGTTTTGGAGTTCTTGCAATAAAGTGTTTTTTCGGCAGTTGGTGAACTTTATCCGTGTTGTTGGACTTACTGGTTATTTCTAACAAATAACTTAGTGTCAGTCGTAATGTCTAAAATGTCCGTATTTAATGAAGGGATAAGCGACGGACCTTTCTGAAGCAACATTTCTTCTGTTGTACTTAAGTTGTAACTGGAAATATTAACCATGAGCAATCGCTGATTCACATCCATTTCTTCTGTTTCGATAGTTCTACTTGTCCTTCCATCAATGAAGTTCACCTCTTTTTCCCCTTGCTGGCAACTCTTTGCCTCAGTTGATACTCCCTTATTGGGAGCAGAAGCACCAGTAAGCCCTCGATGTTATTACAATTGTCATTATGCTGGTTCAGTGGCATCTTTCTCCCTACATCAGTCGATGCACAAACTAAGTTAACATTAAGAGATGTTTGGCAAGAGCCAGTAGCCAGGGAAGGAGTATTGGAAAAGTTTTCAGCCATTCTGTTGGCTTCTACTGGTCGTTCTATGTCCTCATTGTTTATGGATGTCAATTGGCCAGAAGATGAGGCTCTAAGCTCTGATTGCGTTGATGGAGCACAGAGGTCATTTGTAGTTACTAGGTCTCTTATTGTTCTAATTGGTTCTTTTGGCCAGGAAAAAACCTGTCCCTGTGCATAATCACCTAGATCTCTTTCGAGTTTTGTTTTCTTCTCTAGATGAAGTCTATGTTCATTAATCGTAATATAATTGCTTAAATCATCAAAAAATATTTCATGTCTATCAGGCAACAACAACGAGGAAACTTCTAGTTGTAAATGCAAATTTTCTGTTGTCAGCCTAGTCTTCCATGACATATGGTGCTCAATCAGCAATTTCATGTTATTATAGCTGCTTTTAATATTTATCTGTTGCCATTTAACAAGCAAATCTTGATATAATGTCCCATATGTTGGCATTTTAAGGAATCTTAGTCTTGGGATAATTTTGAAACACAGGCAGGCTTTTAAATATTTACGTTGCCATTGAGCCTGTTTCAGTTTCATTAATTTAGCATGCATCTCTCTAGTAATTTTTGGTACATTCACATTGTCCATGCTCTTAGTATTTTCGTTAGAAGCAGTAGCAGTGTCAAACATTAATATCTTCACCAGTAACATTGTTTTGAAAGAATCCATTTTATTTTTAAGTCCAGTGAGAGTAGGATTAAAATCCAACTCGACCTCCACTGTATCTGCCGTGCTCCTCAGGAACCAATCCACAAGAATATGAAAAGACAAAAACATCCCCGAGAATTAAGTGCCTTGCAAGAAAACAATAAATAAGTCTAAAGTGTAACAAGAAAGGCACAAATATGGCTGGAGCTGTGATAACTTATTAAGAATAAATACTTTCACTTCCAAATGGCACTTCCTCAGACTTCATAAACATTCCTTCCCAACTTCCATTTAAAAGCAATACCTTGTATTCACGATATCCAAGATCAATCAATTAACTAAAACAGACTCCTAAAGGAGACAAATTTTTATATAACTTAAAAACATGTGTATATATGTATATATATATATATATATATATATATATATATATATACACACACACACACACACATATATATATATATATATATATATATATATATATATATACACACACACACACACACACACACACACACACACACACACACATATATATATATATATATATATATATATATATATATATATATGGATCTAGGTCTGTTGAACGAAAGTTCAATAGTCCGAATCCACAATCACCGAACACACTTTAATGAAAGCGCTTTCACTGAAAAGCGCTTTCGTTAGTGTGTTAAAAAAAAAAAAACGATAAATCTACTTTTATGCAGGGGGGCAAGCCCCCCTGCACCCCCCATTCCCCACACCCCCCTACTTTATTCTCACTCCGAGATCGAACTGCAGTGAAGAAAAGGGAGTATTCCTTTATCCGCACCGTAGTACGATCTCTGCAACAAGCATACTTGTGCGAAACTGCTTTCGGTGAAAAGCACTTTCGTGTAAGTATGCCTGGCTGATAGTGATTCGGTGACGTCCGGGGATCAGTACGAATCCCATATATATATATATATATATATATATATATAAAATACATACATACATACACACACACATATATGTACACACATATACATATTTTTATATAAATGTATATATACACACACATATACATATATAAAAACATGTAACATATAAAAAATGTTAGAAAATTCAATTCTCATAAACAAAAGGCTCCTATACATATTTTTCGAAGTGCCAACTTTACCTCCTTTTGAGCTACCTTAAATTTCTGCACTTGGAAAACAGTGCTTCTCTTGGCATTGACTTCATTCTGCAAGGTCTAATAACTACAGGCTCTCATGGCCATTCCTCCCTTCCTTATGTTCCACAAAGATAGGGTAAGTCTCAGAGCCAATCCATCCTTCAAGCCAAAAGTGGTCAGTGAACTTACTCTCAACCAGGCAATCAGCCTGCCTGCTTTCTTCCCTGATCCCCATAATAGGGGAAAAAATTACTACACTCTTTAGACATTCACAGACAGCTAAGTTTTTACCGATAAAACTAAGGATATGAGAAAAAAACAAATCAACTGTTTGTTTCCTTCTTGGAATCCAAATGAGGCCAACCTGTTTCCAAACAATTTATTTCCTCCTGGATATCAAAGGGTATTTCCTTCTGCTATTCTCACCATGGAAAGACTCTACCTTACTGCCCAAAAGCCCACCACTCGAGCAGTGGATTCTTTAGGTGCTTTCCACGAAGGTGTTGGCACCCATTTTAGAAGAAGCCACCTGCTCTTCTATTTACACCTTTACTAAACACTACAAGTTGGATGTTTTCTCAAGGCCCAGGACAGAATTTGCCAGAACCATTATGTCTGGTTTCCTGGACTCTTCCCCCTTCTGTTTCCTTTTAACTTACTCCCCTTTTTCTGTATATCTCTGCAAATCACCATCTGTTAAGAATACTGCAACAGTGAGTTAGTTCGGACATAGTACAGTTGTGTAAGAACTTACCATAAAAGTAGGTGTCCTACTGATCACTGTTGCAGTATTCCTTCCCTCCTGCCAACCCCATTTCTTTACCCCTTCACCTCTCATTAGTAGTAACACTTCACCTTTCCTACATAAAGAAGCACATTGTACTCCACAGGATCTTATTTTCAGAGGGAAACTTGCTTACTCTGTTCAACCTAAGCCCTTCCTAGCTGACCTTTCCCTTCCTTAGTCATCTACAGGTTAATGCTGGCTTGTAGATAGTCTAAAGATCTTGTATGTATGTCCACTTTTATATCTTGAAATCCATGAGCTGACTTCATCGCCTGGAAGTACATTGTACGAACTTAAAGCTTTGATACCCTATCCGGATGTCAGCAAGCAAAACCCATCTGTTAATACTGCAACCATGATCCATGTAGGACATCCACCGTTATGGTAAGTTCTTGCACAACTGTAGTTTTCCCTTCATGTTCCATAAGATTCCTGTTCATCTGCGGTACTTTCACTTTTGATGATTCCGTCTAAGTAATTCCTATTACTTCTTCCCCATATCTCTTTCTCTTTCATTTCTACCATATTTTTTAAATTCCATTATCATTTTTCCCACTCTTCAGCTATCATATCTGAAGAAATTTGTACATTCCCTAGGAACTCTTGAATTATTTCCACTACCAGTTCTTTAAACTCTTCTATTTTAATAGATAGGTATGAAATCACCAGTTGTCTCATTTTTGCTTGGATACCTTGCATCTTTATCCTACCTTTGTATATGATCAAAAATCATTATTGGATGCATTTCAAAACTTTCAGTTCTGTAAAACACAGCTTCCATGCAGTTTAGCCCAATTGAACCTTGGAGAATAATCTGCAAATTCTGTCTGGGTTTGTGCCAATAATTTCTGATCTTTCATTCCAAATATCATCTCATATTCCTTCAGAAATCTACCATCTTTTGTTGTATTAGGAGGATCTAGAGGGGAAAATATGTTTTTACTGTTGCATATAAGTTTCCAATCCTTACCCTTGAATAATAAACCCTGTTGGAAGCAAATTACCTCTCCCATTTTTCTTTTAACCTCCTTAATAGTAGTTGCAGGTGGAATATAAATAACCCCCTTATTATACAACTCTACCCTTGTTTTTTTGATCCTCTGTCATTATTGGAGCCCCTCTTGCAGTGAGTATTATTACTCCTCTTTTCTTTTGTCCCTGATACTCTGCTGAATCATCATTTTAAAATCCCTTCTTTGCCAAATTCAATTCTATTTGTGTCTCCTCTATAACATTGCTGTTTGTACCCTACACTTCTTAACATAATGCAGTACTGTTTACTTTTTATACATACCCACAATATCATTCATATTCCATGCATTACTGATATGGCAGATATTTTGACAAGATGCTATTACTTTTACATATTTTACGTGGCAGGCTTTTTTTTAAATATATATTTCCAACTTGCAACTTACATGCATTTGGCAGGTTGATCCTGTATGCACTTGTAGCTTCTCATATCAGTTTAAACTTGTCACATTTTCCTAACTTTTTGCTTGGATAAAAGCATTCAAAAAAAACAAAAAAAAAATTCTACATTTTCAGCCCACAATTCTTTTTAACTCACAGCAAGCACACACAGCCATGCACACTTTCCAAAAAATAACTTTGCCTCTCTATATATGGACAGATGTGTGAAATAGGCAGCTACACCTACAGGCATCTCCCATTCTAAAGTTAGGTTTAATCATTCTGAAAATGCATGTTAGCCTGTGATGCATCCTGCACCTACACCATCCTTTATTATCCCCATCTTAACTTCCCTCCCAGATGTGAAAAACAACTTGCATGCTCTCAGCTAAGTAATTTGTAGCCTTATGAAAAAATGCCCTGGCTGCTATTAAATGAGTAATTTACATTTTTATGATTTATACTGAAGTGGTTGTTATTACTAGGAATGAATCTGCCTGTATTCCTTTCAATGTAACATACTTCATTTATTTTCATTGAGCTATTTGACACTTCTTTAAGTACTAATTCTAGTGTGTATCCATACAGATGCCTCAAAAATCACAGTTCAGTTATTTCCTGATTAATTATCTGTGCCTGCAGAGATTGTCTTTGCCAAGACAAGAGCATAGCTGGTAGATAAAAGAAAAAAAAAGTTAATGTTTCCTCAATTGCATAACCCAGTTCATCTCAATTACTTAGGGAACTATCATTTTGCAAGATTTTAGTGTATACCTCCACATATATGCTTAGTATCAAGTCATGGGAATCATACCTGCAACTTCGTGCAAAAACACAGTTTTCATATCTAAAATATATCTTATGGAAATGTCACTTTACATTTCATCTGTTTTATTGTCTGCTTTCAGATTGTTGTTGACCCTCTTCATTATCTCAATCATCCATCACATGTCTCAGATTAACAACCAAGCTGCTCCTGTTTTTTTTTTTTATCAGCTCCTGTGATTTTTTCTGTTTAATCGTTTTGTTTTGGTGCACTGGAAAATATTTTACTGGCAAGTTCTGTCTATGGGCTGTGCCATTGTCAGAAGAATGAGAAGCAGAATTCCCTTCAACGTATTGGCTCATTTTTTGCTGGAAAAACATTTTTTACTTCCTCCTTCGCCTGTTCTGCATTGAAGAATATTTTTATTCCTTCGTAAAAAATATTTTGAAGACAGTGGATATAGCAACTTGAGTCACACCTGCCTTTCAACATCTTCTGATTGCAGGCACAAACTTGCTCCTCTTCTACCTGATGTTCTTTGAATAATCATTATTCATGAACACTTTGATTCCCATGATTAATAGTACTTACCCTTTTGTCACAGTTTTATCAGGAGCAGCTCCTTTTGAGATTATCCAAGTGCAACTAACTGTGGGCAAGATAGCAATCCAAATTGTAGCTTGCTAGAGATCCCCCACCATGCCCCAGGATTCCCACTCCTCATTTCTTAATACACTGGAAAATATTAGGGTACAACCTAACACCCTAATAATGGGTGATTTCAACTACCCTACCATTAACTGGGAAAACTACTCGTGTACCAGCTCTTGTGCTCAACGTTTTCTGGAATTCATAAATTCCAATGCCATGGATCAACTTATCCACCCCCCCTCCAGGGGCAGCAATATCCTAGACCTGGTTATTACCAACATGGGCAACCGGTGCTCCACACCAGAGGTCAATTCCTCGTTGGTCAGATCCGACCATAAGCTAATCACCCTAGACATCCACATCCCTCCCCCATTAGGGAAACCACAGTAAATAATTTCTCCAAAGCCAACTTCACGCTTCTTAAGACAGAAGTGGCAAACTTCACGACACCCATGCTGATGGACAATAGAGGTATGACTGCTGAATCCTACACAAATGCACTTTATAAGCACTTACTTGAGTGCATGGATCGTGCAATCCCTAACAGAACCAAAATGCTTTCCTGCAAAAAAAGGAAGCCAATCTGGTGGTCCCTTGCCATAAACAAACTCTACAACAGAAGAAAGAAATTGTTGCAAAAAAAGAGTAAAATCCCATGACTGGAGAAACTCCCTGGTCAGCTTCAGTAAGAAGCTGAAATCCCTCATAAAATCCTCCAAAGCTAGTTATGAAAACAAAATCGCCACTGACTCTAAAGACAACCGCAAAGCATTTTATAGCTATGTCAAGAATCTCAATGGCAACACTCAGATCTGCTCTGAGTTACAGCACAATGGCACTGAATATACAGAACCAACGGATATTGCCAACATCCTGGCAGATAGGTTCAGTGCTAACTTTACCCCTCTGTCATCCCCTAAAGGGCCCATCTCTATACCAGAAGAATGCAATGTTCCTGTAATCATGGCTGCATAGGTAAAAAAACACACTATCCAAAGCCAGGAACACAGCATCCATGGGACCTGACGACATCCCAAGCTGTGTTCTACATGAAATACAGAACAAACTGGCACCCCACCAAGTACCATGTTAACTCATAGCCTTACCTCAGGCTATGTGCCCACTGAATGGTGCACAGCGACAGTTATCCCACTCCACAAAGGGGGAGCCACCACAGACCCTGGAAACTAACGCCCCATTAGCCTAACGAGCCTGGTCTGCAAGGCTATGGAGCATATCATCATGGAACTTATAAACAATGACATTGGTAATCTCCAAACTCAGGACCACACCCAGTTCGGGTTTGTAAAAGGCAGATCATGTCTCCTAAACCTGATAGACTTCTTTGAGGCAGTCACCAAAGCCATAGATGAGGATAAGGTGGTTCACACAGCCTATCTAGATCTCGCCAAGGCTTTTGACACCATCCCCCACTCTGGAATTATAGATAAACTCACTAAACTAGGTATAAATCCCTATGTCACATGATGGGTAGCCAACTGGCTCACTGACAGAGCCCACACTGTGAAAGTAGCAGACTCCAAATCCAGCTTCAGACCAGTGACAAGTGTAGTACCACAGGGTTCAGTCATGGGTCCTCTCCTGTTTTGTATCTACTTCTCTGAAGTACAGGCCAACACAGAAGGTCTTTGGCTAACCAAGTTCGCAGATGACTGCAAACTAGGAGCCATAATCAAAAGTCCAAAAGATGTGGACATCCTACAAAAGGGCCTTGCTGAGACAGATGCCTGGTGTCAAAGCCATGGCCTCAAGCTCAATGCCAAAAAGTGCATTGTCATTCCTTTTGGTAAAAACTCAGTACCGATGAACTACCACATAGGTGGTAGTCTACTTAACACTGAAAGTGTGATAAGAGACCTTGGGACACAGATGGACAGTAGTCTCTCCATTGATAATCACATCGCCACAGTAGTTAGGAAATCCTTCTATGTGGCACACCTCATCACAAAAGGTTTCTCATCCAGGAAAAAAGAGGTCATTGTTCCCCTCTACTCATCACTCATTAGACCCATTATAGAGTACAATGCCCCTTTTGGTATGTACCTCACAAGACATCTACACCAACTGGAAAGGCCACAGAAATACCTCACAAAGAGGATTACCGGCCTCAAAGAGATGTCCTATGCAGGCCGTCTCAAAAAACTGCAGCTTTACTCCATTGCATATCGCCTACTCAGAGGCAGTCTCTGCCTAACACACAAAGCTATGTCAAACCCAGAGCTTTTAGACATGCTCCACTTAAAGAAATCCCAATCCCTACGAGCTACACGCTCTAGGGACCTAAACCTCGTCACCACAATAAACAGAACATGCTGGAGGGATAGATTCCTGTCCCAGAGACTTCTCATACTCTGGAACAAACTACCTATCTATATCAAACAAAGCTCCTCATTAGCACTGTTCAAGAAAAATCTTGATGATTGGATGGGAGATAGGGAATTCACCCTGGGGATCACTTCTGTGGCTCTGCTCGACAGTGACACAGGAAAATAATTTTCTTGGGTGGCAAAAGCCAAGGGTACCTTTGGCTAGGCTTATATAGGTCCTAGGGCCAATAGCCTAGTACCTACCTATGAACCTGTGATATGATTGCATCTTTACAGTCTTGGCTTCTTTTTCATGGACAGATTTGGAACATAGACATTGTCCCCATTCTGGTAACAAATACCCCTGTGGAATACCAGTCCAGTTGCTTAGCTGTGCTTTCTTAAAATTAATACAATCTCTTCCTTCTAGTTTCTCTGGTATAGCAGAAAATGTCAGAGTGCTCTGTCTTCTAGTTGTTCTATTTTCTAGTTCTATTTTCAAAAGCAGTTCTTCTTGAGAAGCCTCATATTCAGCCAGTCTGTCCTTCATTTCAGCCTCTGATTTCTGCAGTTTTATCAGATCATCTGAATTGCTGCTTAAAGTTTCTTCTGTTCTTTCCATTGTTTTATCATTTGACTGTATGTGTTTCTACAGTGTCTCACTTGTTTTAAACACCTCTGAGTGCGTATGATTTATTTTTTTCTCTAAACAGTTGCAAGCCATCTCCAGTACAGAGTCTTAAACCTGATCTACATTTTGCTCATCCTCACCTGTGTTTTTTTTTTCTACTTGATTTTTTCTTACTTTCTGAAGATTTCTTTGTTGTTGACATCCAGACAGCAAGTGAATCTTGTTCAAATAAAATGGGTTTTGCTGTCAACTTTCAAAGTTTCTTTCTCTTTCTTTACTTTGGAAGAGCTGTAATAGGATACAACTACCCATAAGTTGAACCAGACAAACATGAGACGACATGGATCTATTGTTATGGTAAGTATATAACTTTTGTTTATATGTTACTAAGAGTTGTTAATATGGTAAGTATATAACTTTTGTTTATAGGTTACTAAGAGTTGATGTTTGCTTGACCTATAAATTAATTTGCTGACCTGGTTCTTATTTAAAAGGTTTGTATTGGGAATGTATCACTGTATGAACTAACTCCAGTTTAGGAACCTAATATGAAAAAAAAATCTGAGACTATGGATTAAGTTTCCTGTTAGTCAGAATAAGGTAGAGTATTATGTTCCTTCAAAAAAAGTTTGGTATGTGTATGGGAAGTAGGAAGGGTAGTAGATCATAAGTTGTTTGCAACTGAACAACTGTGTAGGGTACCTCTTCTGGCTTTTCAAACTGATCCAGTATCCGCCTACCTTTACTCCAGAAGATTGTCAGAATTGCCCTTCATGCAGTCCATTTCTCTCTCTCTCTCTCTTTTTCTCTCTTTTTTTTTTGTAGGGTTTCTGTTCACACAATGGACCTCCACCAACTGCTCATATTTTAACACAGGTGGACAGTAGTCTCTCCTTTGATTATCACATCGCCACAGTGGTCAGGAAATCCTTCTACGTGGCACACCTCATCACAAAAGGTTTCTCATCCAGAAAAAAAGAGGTCATTGTTCCCTTCTACTGATCAGACCCATTATAGAGTACAACGCCCCTTTTGGTATGTACCTCACAAGATATCTACAACTGGAAAGGCCGCAAAAGTACCTTACAAAGAGGATTACTGGCCTCAAACAGATGCCTTACGCAGACAGTCTCAAAAAACTCCAGCTTTACTCTGTTGCATATTGCCTACTCAGAGGCGATCTCTGTCTAACGTACAAAGCTATGTCAAACCCAGAGCTGTTGGACATGCTCCACTTAAAGAAATCCCAATCTCTCCGAGCTACATGCTCTAGGGACCTAAACCTTGTCACCACAACAAACAGAACATGCTGGAGGGATAGATTCCTGTCCCAGAAACTTCCCATACTCTGGAACAGACTACCTGTCTATGTCAAACAAAGAGCTCCTCATTAGCACTCTTCAAGAAAAATCTTGATGATTGGATGGGTAATAGGAAATTCACCCCGGGGATCACATCTGTGGTATTGCTTGACAAGGCACAGGAAAATAATTTTCTTGGGTGGCGAAAGCCAGGGTACCTTTTTGGCTAGGCTTGTATAGGCCCTAGGGCCAATAGCCTAGTACCTACCTATGAACCTATGAAATTGTTGTTTATGTTAAAGAAGACAGAGCAACTGTTCATCTTTTTTGCTGTAGGGAGAGAATGACTGTCAGTATTCAAACAAAACCTCTTAAAGTGGATCATTAACTGCATTTTATCTTGCTTCCATGTGAATAATTTGCAACTGGAAAATGCTGTCACAGGATGCTCTACTGGATGTATGTCTACTTCATGTTTTTGGTTCAAAAATGTCTCTATTGTAAAATATACGTGCTGTCCGATCACATCTTTGCCAAGAGGGAATTGTTATGACATAGACTCCTGAAGTCTTACCTCCTTTGGTGCCTTGCTACTTTGAGGCTGAGTCTCTTAAACTGTTTGTCTGATATTTTATTTTTTTTTTCCAATAAATATCTTTATTAAATTATCATGTGTGACTTGGCAATTTTACATTCATATAAATGAAAAACAAACAACATTGACACCAGTTTAGTTGCATATTTGGCTCCTTCTTACAGTGTAGTTTTACTTCCTGAGATTTAACCAGTCATAGGCCCAGCAGTAAGGTTTCCAGTCTCTAACAAATACACTGTTACTGCATTAGTAGAGCTGTGAAGGCTGTTTGATGGGTTTTGAAGACCTTTCTTCTACCTTCCATGTTTGGATGATGCCTGTTCTTTCAGAATTCTTTATAATTAGAAGATAGGGGTTTACCTAAGAGTCTGTGAAGCATAGTGTTTCAGCTCACTGTTTTCTGAAAGATGAATTTTGAAAATGGTGAACAGAAAACCAACCCCCCCCCCCCCCACACACACACACACACACACACTCTCTCTTTTTTTTTTTTTTTTTTTTTTTACATCTTCCACACTTTTTTAAGTTGTATGCAACACTTCCATAGTCACAACACATTGGAGAAGGGGAGGGCAGATGAAAAGAAATCTGCTATCACATGTAA
Source organism: Protopterus annectens (assembly GCF_019279795.1). Classification (NCBI taxonomy): domain Eukaryota; kingdom Metazoa; phylum Chordata; order Ceratodontiformes; family Protopteridae; genus Protopterus; species Protopterus annectens. The sequence goes on from NC_056735.1 coordinate 1,446,154,212, forward strand.
TGCATCTCATTGCAGTGAAACTGACAGTGGCATTTAACTTTCAAAATAAGACTCCTTATCAGGTAACCTGTCAACAATTTGTAACATAAGACGCATCTTAATGTACATACAACGACCATGGACCAGGGGTTAGCCACATCACCTGCAGCTCTTGTGGTCCTAGTCCCTTCAGGAGCAAGGGAGAGCCACTCTTGTTGGGCATGGGAAAAGGGACAGGGAATGTAGTGCCCATTCCTGGGGAAGCTGTTGCCAGCAATACTAGGTCTGTTTGCCCTAATGTTCCTGTCAAAAAGAGATGGAAATATAAACATTTGACTTCTCCTGTGTTGGTTTCTCTGCACCATAGTAATTTATTGAGCTTGGCTCATTGTCTTTAGCATGCTAGGGACCCTTATTTTAAGGTGGTTTCCAGTAAAAGAAAAGGAGATTCCCCTTTCCCTGTAGAGTTTCACGATGTGAAATTTGAAGGGACAGATGCAGTTTTTCTTTTCAGGTTTCTAATTCAGAATCTGAAGAGAATGTGAGATTTGAAAGTCCCTGTGAGGGAATATCGTTCTCTGAGAATATTTCTAGAATTATCCATTTGCAGTGGGAGAACACTGAGGTTTCTTAGTCCTTAGAGAATATATTTGCTGCACCTGGAATTTTCAGAACCCTCACCCATCTCTCCAGTTCTGTCAGCTCTGAAAGATGCGTTTGTCACAGCCTGGGGTTTCCCTGATGGCTAGCCTGCTGCCCCTAATAAAGCAGATAGAATGTACAGTTTTTCAGTCTTTCGTGTTTTTATACAGTAATCCTAGTCCAGACCCAGCAGATGCAGCCTTAGTTAATCCAGCTTCTGCTAAGCATTTTGTTGATTCTAATCCTCCTCATGACAAGAGTGGTAAAGCTATTGTTATACTAATTGTGAAAGTATGAGAAATGCTTTGACTGCAGTTACCTCTTGAGTAAAAGATGATCTTTGTGTAATTTTGTTTCTTCTACTTCTCAGGCCACTATTCATTTTTTGAAGTCTGTTTATAACTCTGTAGATACTGCTTCCAGGGCTGGAACCACTGGTACTATTTTGAGGAGGTTTGCCAGCTGCGTTCTCTGAACCTTCCAGAAGTGGTCAGAAATGACATTTTGAATCTCCTTTGGATAGAGATTTTGTTTTTGGACCCTCTGCTGCAGAAGTTAATCAAAAAGTATGATGAGAGATGTATGCTGCCTAAATTGAATCTCTAAAAGTTTGCAACCCTCCTTTTCTAAAATTTTCAAAGGATTTTTCTACTCCCTCATCCAATTTTGTCAAGAACAGTGTCCGCAGAATGCTGGTATGTAGATGTTTAAAAAGCAATGGCAGGAAGGTTCAAAAAAAAAAAAAAAAAGCAGGAATTCCTCAGAAGAAATGAGTCAGAGTGATGACTGTGCAGAAGACCTTGTTCTCTCCCTGTCAGTCTCGTATCCCTTCTGGAAAATCTGAACCTCCATTTCCCTCTCTGGCAACAGATTGTTTCCGACAAATGCGTCATGAATATGATCAGTCTATGATACAAATGGTAGTGGGATGAAATTCCTCCTTTTTAGGAGATTCTGCCTTATCCACCAGACCATTCCCATCTCTTCCCTCCTATCCTTCATCATATGCTATCTCAGTAATAGAAAATGTTCCTCCTTCCCTTTTGAGGGAAGGATTTTATTCAAGTATGTTTTTATTACCAAAGAAAGAAAATTCCTGCAGACCACTTCTGGATCGTTCTTTCCTAAATCAGTTTGCGATAGTCCCAGATTTGCAATACTTTCATTTCACAAGCTTTACCCTTTCATCATCATTTGAGTTTTGTCAGTAACCTTAGATTTAAAAGATGCATATCATTAGATTCTTATTCATCTGGCTTTCAAGAGTTTCTTAATGTTGTGGGTGTGGTCACATTATCACTTCTTTGCCTCACCGTTTGGACTATCTACTGTTCCAAGTGTGTTCTCAAAGTGTTTAGCACCAGTTATAGCCCATTGCAGGTTACAAGGTATCGACATTTTACATATTAAATGACTTGCTTGTCTTTGCAGAGTCTCTTCAAAGAATCAGGAATCTCTCACCTGGGTTATAAATCATCTTCTAAGGCTGAAATTCCAAGAGAACATTCAAAATTCTTTTTTGTCTATGAGAAGGTTGTGTTTCTGGGGTGCCTGTAAGACACCTATGTACAAAGGTTTTCTTCCACAAGAAACAATGCGTCTATATTTAGATCAATTACAGGGGTTTACACTCAGGACTTCTGGTATGGCAGGATAGTACCTCAGGATTTTGGGTCTCTTGTCTTCCATGATTTTCATGATAACTCTTGCAAGACTTCACTTCAGAAAAATAAAATAGTATCTGAAATCTCTTTGGTGTCAGCATCAATACCCAATGTCTTTTCAAATCCCGGTCATGGGATTTTTAAAAAGGGAAATCATTTGATGGAGACATTAATATTTTGAATCCAGATCTCCCATTATCTCTTCCTGCTCTAATACAGTGAATCACAACTCATGGCTCGGATTTTGCTTGGTGAGCAGAGTCAGTAAGAATAAAATGCAGGTTCTCTGGGACAAGAAAGACTGACCAAAACACGAGATGCTAGACCTTATAAAGCCTGTCAACTCTCTGAATCATCTGTGGTCCCCAAGACCTCTTCATATAGCTACAGAAACCACAGTGATGTGATACATAAGCAAGCTAATGGAAATAAGGTCTTAACCCTCTCCCCATGCATACTAGCCATATTAGCAGGGGAAATAGCTTTACAGCACAGTCTCACTCTACAGGCATCTTGCTTTCTGTTACAGAAAAATTGTGTGGCAGACAAGCTGATCAGGGCTACCTCACCTTCTCAAATGGAAATTGAATTGGGGGCGGGGGTCTTCCAAGATTTGATCCAGCTGTGGGAAATTCATTGCATAGACCTTTTTGCCTCCTCTCTAAACAATCAACTGGAAAAATTATGTTCCTGGACTCCATGCGAAAAGGCCTGAAAGACAGATGTCTTTTTTTCTTGGATGGGAATGTTTCTGTATGCTTTTCCCACCCTTTACACTGATTTCCAGGGTACTTCTGAAGATTCAGAAGGTCGTGTCAAAGATCATTATGATGACGCCTTTCTGGCCAAGGCAACAGTGGTTCTCCCTTCTTTTGGAACTGGACAGCAGGACCATTTACCATTAGCTTCCTCAGAGACTGTTTGCTGCTAAAAAAAGCAATTGCTGAAAAACTGAAGTCAAAATATAAGCCAGCTCTGTTTATAGTACTGGAGGCATGATCTTTGGAAAAGGGAATTGTCAAATTTCACAGAAATAAACTGAATTTGTGAGAACAATACATGCAGAATAATGTGTAGGAGGAAGAGAGGTGTTTAAGGAAAGGCAGGAATTGAACAATTTATTTGTTGTATGTCTGGCGTTTATAAGGATTCATTTTTTTTGAACCAGCTTGTATTCTTTTAGGCTTTATGCAAATTAAAAAAAATGGTGTTTGATTTTTGTCTGAAAAAAAAATGTTTTGTTTTATACAGCATGCTTCTGAAGGTGTCACCCGCTTTGATATACGTTCCACTTTAAGGTTTGAAGATGTCAGTCCCAGCATAAACTTAAAGACCTGGATTCAGACTCTGAGGTAAATATTTTTCATCATCACAGAATTGCTTCTTGCAGAATAAACATAGTATTTTATTAATGTTAATGTTCATCATATTGATCACAGCTGCAGTAGTGCTAGCTGTATGGGTTATATCCTGCCAAGGATTTAACAGCCAGCCAGCTTCCAAAGCTTTAGGGCACCTTCCATGTGCCCTGACTGTCAGGGAGCTCAAGTTGAGGTGACGTTTGAGTAACAAGCCCTTCAAAACTTTATTGCTGCTGAAGTGAATGCTCCTCAAAGGTTTTAGAGGATCAACTGTCAGCTTGTGCTCCCCCCGAGGGGGTGGGGTTCCATTCAGTTAGTTTTGTTGATTATTAATACTTTCCTCTTCAGGACTGTTATTGTAAAACTAGGAATTAGTGTTTTAATGCACTGTATTGTGATTTTAAGCAGGAGTTCTCTTTTTTTTTTTTCCTGTCTGTTTAAGCGTTGTTTAAAGTAACTAAAAGACATTTGTTTTTGTGGAGAAATTGTGTTTATTTTACTTTTTGGGCCTGGCAAGTATGTTAAAGTACTTTTTACTGTGTTTGTGTGGAAAATGTGACTTTTAAAGATTTTAAATTTTTGCCATTTTTTGCTGCTTTTTTTCCCTTTCAGCTTGATCATGGGGTAAACAGTTGGTCCCAATATTGACCCCTCCAGCCACAAAAAGAAAAAGTTAAGCAAACTGCCTTTGCCACCACAGCAAGCTAACAGTATGTCTCAGCTGTAGGTGGATGGTAGGTGACTCTGCTGTGGCCATTTGTCATACCTCAGACCACTCATCTTTTACGTTGGATCCCTCTGGTTTAGTACTTATAGCTACTATGGACTTGGGGGTTAGCCATGCCCTCTGTGGCTGTTGGGGTCCCCTCGGAAGGCAAGGGAGAGCCAGCCATGTTGGTCCTGGGTGAGGGAAAAGGAAAGGCTTCCCTGTTTTGTCAAAATGTTATACTCATCCTTGGGGAAGGTACAGCTGCCATTTATAACACTGCTGGCCGCATTTATTTCTGTGAAAAAGAAACAGAAAACTAAACATGGGCCTCCTCCTTGTCAAACTTTCTTTATCAGGAGTAGTTTAATGAGTCTGCCTCAGAGTTTGATTCAAGCTTTTGATCCTTCTTATTTATTGCTCTCTGGTAAAAGACAGAAGGATACCTCCTTTTCTGACGAGATCCAAGATTCTGAATCTGGACAAGAAGGGACAGTACAGACTATCTCCTCAGTTTTCTGATTCCTACTCAGAGGAGAGCCCCATTTGTGATTCTCCCTTTGGGGTATCTCTGTCTTAGAGACTATTTCCAGAATGTGGTGGTGTTTTCAGTGGGAGTGCACTGAGGTTTCTCAACCCTTCAGAAACTTTTACGAGCTGTTACAGAAGGAATTTCCTGAACCTTTACCGTTTCCTCCAGTTCTGTCAGCTTTGAAGGGTGATGTGAAGTTCTGTCTCGCCGTTTTGTTTTTACTGAGTTGGCCGCTTTACAAGCTCAAACTCTCAGAGAAGCTCGAGACTCAGTATATATCCCACAGTGCTCCTCTGTAAACCCCAGATCTAGTTTGCCGCTGCAACGGATCTGCAGACTCGTCGGTGGAAGCTCGGGCCAGTGTTGATTTTTTTTTTCTATATTTAGAAATAGTTAGGAATAATTTTCAAAATTTCTATTACCTAGTGTTCTTCTATTAGTATAGATTTAGCGTAATTTGTTTAGTGCTAGTTATAATAGATTACTTGAGTGCTTTATTCTCTTAATGGCTGTTCAGCCTTTAGTAGATTTTGGGCGTGACAGGGCTCTGTCAGCTCCTTTGTATGGTGTGTTTTTTGATATTTTAGTTGGCTTTAACTACTTTCTAGAGTTAAGACACATAGTGGATAATTGTTGTGTTACTGTTGGAGTTCAAGGATCTGAACTCATATATATATATATATATATATATATATTTGTCTTTCTTAAAATGTCTGAGAAGCAAAAGTCTAGCTTCAAAAGGTGTGAGTGTGGTCAAAAACTGTCTGTCATGGACAACCACTCCACGTGCTTGTATTTGGGTTCAGTTCACTTGCAGGAAGTGTGCTCTATCTGCCACTCCTTTAGCGCCAGGGTTCTGTTGGAAAGGCGCAGGAAAGGTGCAGGAAGCTGGTGGATAGGGGACTCCTGAAGCCTGATTTTCAGGCTGCGCTGGACAAGACTGACCTTTCTTCCAAGGCTTCGAAGGGGTCAAGACCCAGAGCCTCAGGTATCCCCATTGGTTGGCCCCTCCTCTACAGGGACTTCACCAGACGCTCCCACTGATGAAGTACCTAGGAAGAGACTGTGCAAGAGGAGGCACTTGGATTCCTCTCAGGAATCCCTGACATCGGATACCGACTTGGAGGAATCAGAAGGGTCCCCTCAATCCCCCTCTGAGGATGTCTCATTTGCAGAAATATTGGAAATCTTAAGACAGAGGGGTGATTGGCAGTCCCTTGCCCCTACTGAGGACGAGTCGGTACTCCTGAAGGCCTTTGGGTCTCAACCATCCACCTCCTGGGTGACTCCTCCCTTCGATGAGCTGATGGATCTGGTTGCTAGAAGGGCGTGGGAGTCCCCTGATTCAGTGGAACCAGTCCCTCGGAAGCCCAACAAGTTCATTACTTCCCCTACTAAGGGGCAGAGCTAGATACTGTCGATTCAAAGATCAGGATGCCTCAAACAAGAATCTTATCCCTAAGAAGTCAATTGTCCAGTCTGTTGACCCAGAACAAAGCTCCTGTGTCCCAGATACTGAAGCTGTTAGGCACAATGGCAGCCACACTAATAGCAGTCCCGCTGGGGCGCATGCACATGTGGATACTCCAGTGGCTACTCTTCACACAATGGTATTACCAACAACTGCCCATGTCTCACAAGATTCTGGTAACGGATCTTTGCAAGAAAGATTTTATTTATTTATTTTTATTTATTTTACATTTGTTAACCGGGAAATTCCGACTGGACCAGGTCCATTTTCAGCGGAGGCCCGGGGAGAAAAGCTCCAACATCAAGTTATACAAATACAGTACATCCGGCATAATACACAAAACAGGTTGCATCCTGTATGCCTAGCATAGTAATATAACAAGAATTAATAAAAACACTCCAGGTAAAAGATATAGAACATGGGTAAAAAGACAATGTCAGTCATACTTTGGTAAGGAAAGAAAATATATCAAGTAAGATTCTACAGTTAAAAAGTACCCTTTCAGATGACCAAGCCTACAGGGGATCAGAGCTCCAGCATGTGATCAGAGAGGAATTTGGGGAGTTAATAGTAGTATGGGTAGGGTTATGTGATACAAGGGCATAACCATGTACTAAGAAGGTGCGATTTGAGGGAGTTTTTGAATATGGATGTGGAGGGGGCAGTGGACACAGGGGAAGAGAGTTCCAATTTCTGGCAACGGTGTGGGAGTAGAGCACTTTCCTTGCATTATTGTTAGCCTTGGTGATGGAGAGGAGAGATTTTTCACTGGATCTTAGGTATCAGTTTGTAGTATAGATAGTAAGTAGGTTGGATAATGAGGGTTTTTTTTCAGGATATTTGAGAATATTGTAGGCTGTGCTCAGCTGGTGATAGTTAAGTAGCTGTGGTAGCTCAAGCCATTTTAGTTCTTTTAGTGCAGCACAGTGATGGGTTCTATAGGTTGAGTTAGTACGAAACTTGGCTATTTTATTGTACATGATTCTAGTTTGTCTAGGTCACATTGTCTGATTTGGGTAAAGATTGGTGCTGCGTATAATAGAGTTGAGAGGAGGTGGCTTTGTGCAAGAGTGACTCTTGCTTTTTGTGAGAGAAAGGACTTATGTCTGTATAGGGAGCCTAGTTTTTTGTGTACTAGTTTTATGGTAGATGTGAACATCAAAGTGGAGATTATTGTCTATTTCAATGCCCAGAAGTTTGGTGTGGTTAGAAGGGGAGATGGTGGTGCCATCATTAGAGGTTATGGTAAAGGAGAGAGTTTTTTTTGATCTATTAGGGGTAAATAGTAGCAGTTTTGTCTTTTTGGGATTTAGAATTAGTTGGATCCCAGATATCCATTTTTCTACTGAGATAAAGGTATCTTGAGTGAGTGTATGTAGGGTGGTGGGAGATGAGGCGGAGCAGATCAGAGTTGAATCATCTGCATATTGTATGAGTGTGGCATGTTGTGTAGAGCATTTGAGGTTATTTGTGAAAATAGAGAACAACAGCGGGCCCAGTATAGAGCCCTGTGGGACACCTATGGTGGCTGGAAGTTGTGCAGACAGAGTTCCTTTCCACTGGACTGATTGTTGCCTCAGTTGGTGGCTGAACAGCGACCAGATTGTAATCGGACGTCCCTTTTTTCTTCCCCAACCCACAGCCACAATGACCACGGATGCTTCCCTGATAGGGTGGGGGGGCTATTTCAGGGAAAGACTGTCCAAGGCACTTGGTCAAGCATGGAATCACATTTGCATATAAATGTCCTGGAGCTGAGAGCAGTGTTCCTGGTGTTGCAACACTTTTACGACTATCTTCCTCCAGGGACAATTGCAGTTCAGACAGAGAACATGTCAGTAGTCTGGTACATCAGCAAGCAAGGGGGAACCAGATCGTATCCCTTATGTCAAGAGGCCCTAAGAATTTGGCAGTGGACTGTATCCACCAGGCGCTAATAGGAACGCACATCCTGGGGTCATCCAACGTGATAGCGGACAAACTGAGCAGGGGCCATCCTGTTGCCTCATGAGTGGTCCCTCAAACAGCACGTGGCGGACAAGATTTTCCGCAGGTGGGGCCAGCCTTGCTGCGATCTGTTTGCATCTCTGATGAATGCCAAATGCAGAAGCTACTTCGCCCTTTATCCCCCACCGGGGAGCATCCTGAGGGGATGCGCTTGTACACGATTGGCCCCCGGGCCTCCTGTATGCCTTCCCGACAATTCCCCTGATTCCCAAATTTGTACAGAAAGCCAAAAATCTGGGAAGGACTGTGATTCTGATAGCCCCATCTTGGCCTCGTCAGATTTGGTTCCCCTTCCTGCAGAAGTATCGAGTGGAAGAACCATGGGTTCTGGACCCAGTGCCAGATCTTTGACTCGTTCGTCGGGAGTTCTTCATCCCTCCCTCATCTCCCTAAAACTGACAGCTTGGCTGCTCCAATTCGCATATTAGCCAGGTCTCAAGATTTGTCTCCTGCGGTCCAACATATTATAGTTTCCTCTCATAAACTGTCAACCAGGAAGCTATATAATAGCAAATGGAAACGTTTTGTTCACTGGGCTTCTCACTACGACGTTGACCCGTATGTTGCGCCTATTCATACCATATTAGAGTTTTTGTCTTCCTTGTTCGATGATGGCACAGCAGCTGCCACCATAAGGGTTCAATTGGCTGCCATTTCCAACTTTCATGTAGGGTTTAACGTGTCTAACATCATGTCCCACAGACTATGTAAGGCTTTTTTGAAAGGGACCCACCATCTCAGACCTCCTATCAGACACCTTATCTCTCCCTGGAATTTGAATCTTGTTTTATCCCAATTGATGCTTACCCCCTTCGAACCCACGTCATCTTGTAATTTGAAGTTTTTGTCTTGGAAAACAATATTTTTGATAGCCATTACTTCTGCGCGTAGGGTCTCTGAACTCCAAGCTTCGTCTTCCAAGCCCCCATATTTGATCTTCCACCCTGATAGGGTGTCCCTCAGGACAAATCCTACCTTTCTTCCCAAGGTCTGTTCAGAAACTAACTTAAATCAGTCCATTGAGCTCCCAACTTTTTTTTAGACACCATACCAACAGATTGGAATATATGTTACACAAGCTTGATGTTCACAGACAATTGAGATTCTACTTGGACAGAACGAAAGACTTCGGGCAATCTGATCATCTTTTTGTCTCTTACGCAGAGAACAAGAAAGGTTCTGCGGTATCAAAGATCACATTATCTAAATGGCTTTCTGATTGCATTAAATTAATTTATTCCTGTACTAATCAGCAATTACCGACCAATGTCAAAGCCCACTCTACCCGGGCTGTTTCTACGTCATTAGCCCATGCAGCTCGTTTACTGTTGGATATAATGTGTGCAGCTGCTACTTGGTCCAAACCTCACACTTTTATCACTCATTACAAAGTGGACAGGGCCTCCAGGGACAGGGCTTCCTTTGGTTCCACTGTGCTCAGGAATGTTCTCCCTTGAGCCACCCAGGATTAGGGTGCTTGGGATGCTACCCACGGGTAAGAACAAAACGGCATGATAGAACAACTTCACATAAAGAAGTTATGTTCTTACCATAACGTTCCATGTGAGTTGTTCATCTCGCCTTTTTGTTCTTACATTCCCTCCCACCTTCCCCCTCCTAGTGAGAAAGATGGTTGCCTTGGTGGATCAGTTGGTCTTGTCAGCCTGTCTTAAGACCGACTGTTTTTTCTTTTCTGCATATATATAGGTACCTAGATAGGTAGGTACTGCATAGGCTGTATGGGGGTGCAGTGTACTAGATCTGGGGTTTACAGTGGAGCATCATGGGATATATACTGGGTCTCGAGCTTCTTTGAGAGTTTGAGCTTGTAAAGCGTCCAACTCTGTGCTGAGGGATCGGCTCCGAACCCACGTGTAAGAACAAAAAGGCGAGATGAACAACTCACATGGAACGTTATGGTAAGAACATAACTTCTTTTTTGTGTCTCTGCATGAATTTTCCCAATAGCCAGCCTGCTGGCACTAAAAAGGCAAATAGAATGTGTAAAGTTACTCAGTTTTGCGTTTTTATACACTCTTCCCAAATCTTACCCTAGCAGCTAGTGCTTTAGTTATTCCTACTGCTGCTAAACAGTTAGCTAATTCCTATCCTACTCTTTCTGATAAGGATGGGAAGATTATTGATGGAGAAGGGAAAATAGTGTATGCTTCTACAACTTTGAATTTAGCAAGTATGAGTCTTCATTTTTTCTCTTTGGCAACAGATAGTTTCAGACAAATGGGTTCTGAAGATCAATCATCAAGGTTATAGATGGCAATGAGAGGATATTCCTCCTTGCCATGAGATTATTCCTTGTACATCAGACCAGACTCATTATTTCCACCTGTCCTTCATTACATGCTGTTCAAGGGAGTGATAGATCCAGTTCCTCTTTCCCAAGTTGGGAAAGGTTTTTGTTCAAGGATATTTTTAGTGCCAAAAAGATGATGTTGGGAGAACAGTTCTAGATCTTTCCTCTTAGATCTTTTTGTGCTAGTGCCTAACTTCAAAATGATGCCCCTTCAGAATGTTACCTCCTCTTCCTCATTCAATTTTCTTGGTAACTCTACATGTAAGAGATACTTAGCACTTCCTTCCTTTTCATCCAGATTTCCTAGTGTTTCTTAATGTTTGTATGTCTGAATCACTTTTATCATTTCTGCGCTTTACCCTTTGGACTATCCACTACACTAAGAGTGTTCACTAAGTGGCTATCTCCAGTTATAGCTTATTGCAGACTGCAGGGTATTTGTTCTCTTTTTTTTTCCATATTTAGGTGACTTGCTTATCTTTATAGATTCTTTTTCAAATCATCAGGAATCTCTCACTTGAATGAGAGATCTCTTACACAAGCTGTAATTTCAAGAGAACATTTAGGAGTCCTTTTAGGCACTCTTTCAGGATTGTGTTCATGTGGTATCAGCTGGACATGTCAGTTCAAAGAGCATCTTTTCCACATGAAAAAATAAATATATATCTAGATTTATTTCTAAGGTTTTCTACTCAGACTTTGGTCACTCTGAGGAAATCCTCAGGATGTTGGATCTCATAGCATCTATGATTCTGTTCTTGTTTTTTTTTTTAAATACCTTTATTGAACTATCACTTCTGACATAGGCAAATTTACATTTGTATAAAAGCAATCAAACTGTATTAACAAGTTCATGTTTATAAACATTGTACTTCATATATATTGCTATACATCATATAACCTAAGCAGCATTACATAAACAAGAAACATCTTTATTAAAACATCACGTATGACATATGCAGTCATATATTTATGTAAATAAAAACAGTCCCCATAGACACAAGCCTAGTTGCAAGCATTTTACATCAACAAACCATAATGACATGCTCCCTGTTGCAAACATTATACATCGCGTATAATCTACCCAATAATTTTCAGCCAAAAATAACATAGCTCATTTAAGTCCTGCTTCTTTTCAACCTCATTCCTCCCCTGTATGTATTGTTACCACAATTCCCATTTTTCCTATGTAGTTTGCTCCTACCCTTTTCCAAAGATCTCATTTACAGATGTTTTAAATCTGTTACTGTATTCACTACTTTGATTTCCATTTTCTAGTAATTGCTTTTTTTTTTTTGTCAGCCACCATAATTAGACACAGCAAGGTCTTGTCATGTCTAAGTAATTCCAATTCTGTATCATAGCTCAGAAAAGTCATCTCCCTTGTCACACCAGTCTGCCCATGGTTCATATTATATGATTGAACGCTAGAAATAGCAAACAATCTATTATCCGACCCAAATGCACAAAACCACAAAATGTCATAGAAATGGATCAGCAGATTTTTTCCCAGGGAAAAAAACTCGCTGATCAAAAAAAAAATATACAGGCAACATAGTGGGGAGATTCACCCCCCCCCCCACCTTAAATATACCAATTCCAAGATTGCACCACAGTGAAGAAAACAGCAAAGTCCAGAGAACAGGCCAACAATTTTTTTTCCCTAGGGAAAAATTTGGTGATTTGTTCCTTCGATATTCTGTGGTTTCGTGCATTTGGGTTCGACAAATGAGCATTCACTATTTCTAGCGTTCGATCATGTAATAGGAACCCATCTGCCCACCCAGTTTCTCTGACAGTGCATCCCATAGGGAATCCTTAACGTCCGCCAACTCACCACACTCCCTTATGATATATTTCCAGTTACCTCTTTCTTTCCCATCACACTTCCAACATTTGCTGCCTACCTGAGGAAACGTTTTCTGGAGTCTACTTGGGGTATACAGATATCTGTGTAAACATTTCCAAGGAAAAATCCAAGATCTTCTACATTTTGTTGAATATTTGGGAGACATACATATATCTTCTCATTGTTTCTTTGTGAGTTGTTTATCCAATATCTCTTCCCAGTGCTTTATAACCTCCTCTGATTTTTATAGCTATGCAGTATTTTATATGCTGTATTAATTATTCCTTTCTTAATAGCAGCTTCTGTTCTAGATTCTACAAAAAACTCTGCCAGTGCTGGTCTTTCATTTAGGATCCCCATATTTTTTTCTGTTTGCCTATATTCTGATATCAGTTCTTGATAGTGAAGACAGTCTCTGACCTGCAGTCCAAATAAGTTCTTGGCGTCTTCCCATTCTATCATCTTTCCCTATCTAGTTATTTGCTCCAAGTACCTTGGTTCCTTTGCCAGTTTTCTCCAATAAATTCCAGCCCTCTCATGTATATTGTCTATATTCCTAATCGCAGTCATCCCTATCGGCAGAATCTCCTTTCTCCATTCCCGTGTTGGCTTAGTTCTTTTGGATACTTTCTGCTACTTTATAGATATAATATTCTGTATGGTTATTGTTATTCTCCTTAAAGGCCTGCATCCAAAATCCCAGGCTCTTCTTGCTTCTTGAGCTTCCCCATTTCATCCTCATCCCTTTCCACTTTGAATTATAGATTTTTGCTTGTGCTGTGTATAGGAGCCTTAACTGTGTATCTCTGAAATACCCCTTCAGATTGGGTAATCCATTCTGTTCTGTTCTACTGGAAGAATCAGCTTATCCCACTTGAATCTTACTGTCTTTCCCTCCCAGGTAAAATCCTTCAGCTGTTTATTACTTGCTATCCACAACTTCTCCTCTGATTGATAAAAATATGCCTAACCTCTGTATAAGATTAATGGGACTAAAAACATTTTGATTGCTTGTATCTTACTAATCATATCTACATAACAACACTTCTATTTTCTCAGTTTTTGTATTATCTTTTCTTTAGTCTCTTCCCACATATCCTTAACTGCCACACCAGATTTATTTTTAATCCATACTCCTAAATACTTAAATGTGAAGTTGTTAAATCTCGCCGTTTATTCTCACTGATGAGTTCGGAGCCGATCGCAAAGCTCAAGGTTTGCCAGTAGCTCGAGACCAAGCCCCTTATCCCACAATGCACTGCTGGAATTACCTCAGATCTAGTTTGCCGCAGCAAGAGAGATCTCTGTTATCCAGTTAGCTTGGACCATTTTGATAAGTCACAAGTTTTAAAAAAACTTTTTGCTTCTCTTTTTGAGAGATTATTCATATTTAGTGTGTGTGTGTGTGTGTGTGTGTGTGTGTGTGTGTGTGTGTGTGTGTGTGTGTGTGTGTGTGTGTGTGTGTGGTTAAATATAATAATAGTTTAAAGCAGATTAGATTGTAGTAATAGTGCCCTGTGTTGGCTTAGTTTTTCTTAGCCCTATTTAGTTTAACAATTTTTACTTGTTCTTGGCATATTCTTTAGTCTGGGCTTACTTAGCCCTGTATTGAACTCTTACAGGTTAATTTTGTGGTGTGTCTCTTTATATTATGTCAGATGAGAGAGAAAAGTCTCACCCCAAATCGGGGTTTAAGCATTGTCCAGATTGTGGACAGAAAATGTCCGTCACGGATGGACATGTCCAATGTGTTTACTGTCTGGGGGCTAAACACCTCCAAGACTCCTGCAGTATTTGCCACTCTTTTTCTTCTAGGATTCTCTTAGAGAGAAGGAGAAAACTCATAGATAGGGGGTTGCTGCAGCATACTTTCTCTGAGGCGTTGGGTAGCCAGGAGGGTGCCAGCACTTCTAAATCTTCAAAATCTTCTGATTCTAAACAAACCAAGAAGGAAAGAGATCAGAGGGTACAGGGTCATCGATTCCACAGTCCTCGGAACCGAGTGTCCCTTTGGTTTGGAGCCAGCTCCCAGTCTTGGAGCCAGTCACTGAGGTTCCATCATCTCCTCTGCTTCAGTCAGCACCTTCGGTGCATTCCTCGAAGTCTTCGGTCAGCCTCTCTGACATGGATATGGATCGGCTAGTGCAGAAGCTTCTACGGGCACCAGGACTTGCTAAATTGTTGTTTGCCCCGACCACTTCATCGTAGCCGAAGACCATTGAAACGGACTTGACTACTCCTCCTCTGAACTGTACTGGACTCTCAGAGCTGAAGGAGCCCGAACCGATGCTTGTCGAACCTATGGAACAGAGACCCGCTCCGGTGTTATCGGTTCCACCTACTCGGACGTCCTTGGCACTGACCGAGGTCACTAGGAGCAGACACTCTCCTGTTGAGTCCGGGAGGATAGTCGGACCGATTTGTCAGTGCCGACTCTTCCTCTCAGGGCTTCGGCTCGGATGAGCTCGGCTCCTACCTCAGGCTCTGAGCCCATGGTTTCGGTGCGGGAGGATTGGACTGTCCTTCTGGATCTGTCTACCCTTCTCGTCGGAGCCATGGTGCTTTCGATGCCGTGAGGAGAGTCCTGTCTCCTAAGACTTCATCTGCACCAGTACGGGCTTCCTTCTCCCCTCAAGCTCTTGTATCCATTTCTACATCTACCGGTCCCCTTAAGCGTAGAGACCTCGAGCCTCAAGTGGCCCCACAGGGTGTCCCCTGCTCTTCCGAGACCTCCCCAGATCTCCCCACTGAGGAGGTACTCAGCAAGAGACTGGGCAAGAGGAGGACTCCCCACAGGAGTCTTTGACATCTGACATGGACTTGGATGAGTCAGAAGGGTCCCCTCAATCCCCCTCTGAGGATATTTCGTTTGCGGAGATATTAGAGATCCTTAGTTAGAGGGGCGATTGGCAGTCCAAAACCCCTACTGAGGACAAGTCCGTGCTTTTGAAGGCTTTTGGGTCTCAACCTTCCACTTCTTGGGTGTATCCGCCTTACGATGAACTCATGGAGCTGATCTCTCGTAAGGCATGGGAGTCACCAGAAGCCATGGAACCTTTCCCTCGGAAGCCGAATAAGTTCATCTCTGTCCCAGTGGACAAAGCCTTTTTGACCAAAGGAGTGCCAGTTGATGCCATAGTGGTAGCTGCAGCCACCAAAAAGGAAGTGTCTGAAACATCCGCATCTGTCCATCCTCCTAACAGAGATTCTAGGATCATGGATAGATATGGGAAATGCATGTTTAGTTCAGCGACTTTTTCTCTGCAATCGCTGAACTATTTAAACCATTTTATGAGACTGCAAGATCATCTCCTAAAAGAGCTAGGAGATACTCTCCAGGGTATGGTAGCTGCAGGGGTTGCCAACAAAGTCAACACACAGCTCGCTACCCTAAACTTGGTTGTAAACTCGGCCATGCATCTCATATCTTATGCAGCTGATGGTTCGAGTAGAGCCGCTAGTTCAGACATTGCTCTGCGGAGGCAAGCCTGGATGCATCTCTGTTCCTTTGTGGAACCCTTTAAGTCTTCCTTTATCAACACCCGTTTTGATGGCTCATCACTGTTTGGGCCTAAAGTAAAAATCTTTAACAAGGTGTGAGCAGGAAGGCAAAACCCTATCTGCCGTTGGAGTCTGTTTTTCTACACCTACTCGGACCTACCCCAAGGGCCCAAGGGGAGGGAAAATGTGGTTCCAAAAAGCACAGGGAGCCTTTCAGGTCACACATGGAGAAGCCCCCTCTAGAGCAGAGGAGGGGGTTATAACGGAAGACGCTGCCCGCGCGGCAGAGGGGGTCCGCAGCAACAGGGTGACAGAGGCCATTTCTCGGGTCAGCCCTACCAGCGCTCCTGAAAGGGGGCCCAGCTGTTCATCTCTGGAGGCAGTCGGGGGTCACTTGTCTTTGTACCCAGAAGCCTGGCTAAACATATCAGATACATGGGTACAAAGCATCATTTCCAGAGGATATTTCATACCGTTCTCTTCCCCACCTATTCCTGTAAGCAGAATCTCAGATGTTCCACCCAATGTCAGGGAACAAGAGGTCCAAAAACTGCTAGAAAAAGAGTCATCCATCCAGTCCCAGCAGACCAAGTTGGATTTGGAACTTACTCAAGATTGTTTTTGGTACCAAAGAAAACAGGGGACTGGAGACCTATCTTGGACCTCAGCAGACTCATAGATCTCAAGGATGTGTACTATCATATAAAGATGAACAGATGCTCTAGGGGTCACCTGCGTTTCCGGCTGGGAGCCAATCATTACCAGTTTCGAGCCCTGCCCTTTGGTCTCACTACAGCCCCCAGGGTGTTCAAATGCATGGCAGTGGTCATGGCTCACCTGAGACGTCTAGGATTCCAGGTGTTTCCATACCTAGACGATTGGCTCCTCACTGCTACCACCAGGCATCAATTGGCTCAGGCAACACAATATACTCTGACACTCTGCCATCAATTAGGCATTACAATCAACTTTGAAAAGTCTGCCTTATTGCCATCGCAGCATACCAATTTTATAGGAGCAGAGTTAGATACCTCAACCACCACTCTGTCTTCCATTCGAAATAGTCTCACTTCTTCACCAACACATCATCTCACTGGTGTCAAAGAGCAAAGCTCTACAGTAGCAGAGGTCTGGAAAGTACTAGGATTGATGGCGGCAGCAATCCTGGCTGTACTACTCTCAAGGATGCATATGCAAATCCTTCAATGGCTCCTCTTCACTCTGTGGTCCTACCAAAAGCTACCAATGCACTACATGATTCTCATCACAGATTCTTGTAAGAGAGACCTTCAGTGGTGGTTGACGTCTCCTCATGTTACAATCAGAAGACCCTTTGTTCTCCCCCTCCCCCAGTAGCCACTGTGACTATGGACGCTTCCCTGATAAGGGGGGGGGGGGGCATTTTCAGGGAAAGACTGCCCAAGGCAAGGCACATGGATGGCTCAAGAGTCACATCTGTATATCAGTGTTCTGGAGTTGAGAGAGGTACTTCTGGCATTGCAGTACTTTCAGGACTCTCTTCCTCTAGGGACAATTGCAGTTCAGATGGACAACATGTCAGTGGTCTGGTACTTGAACAAACAAGGCAGAACCAAGTCTTACCCCCTTTGTCGAGAAGCACTCAGGGTATGGCAATGGGCTGTGTCATCCCACCTTTTTCTGATGGCAACGAACATCCCGGGGAAATCCAATGTGATAGCGGACAAGCTAAGCAGGGCAATACTGTTGCGTCACGAATGGTCTCTCAACCAATGAGTTGCGCATCTGATTTTCCACAAATGGGGCCAGCCTTGCTGTGACCTCTTTGCCAGTCACATCAGTACAAAATGCAGAAGCTTCTTTGCCCTAATACCACCTCCGGGATATTCCCCGAGAGACGCACTCGTACACAATTGGCCTCTGGGTTTCCTATATACATTCCCACCTATTCCATTGATACCCAAGGTTTTACAGAAAGCAAAGTCACTGGGAAGGACATTTATCCTCATAGCTCCCTACTGGCCTCGACAAATTTGGTTCCCCTTCCTTCACTATCATCTACTGGGGGATCCATGGATCCTGGACCCAGTTCCAGACCTTCTGACACACCCGTCAGGGGACCTCCATCCTTCACTGCAGTCCCTAAAACTGACTGCTTGGCTAATCCACTTCCCTTAATTGCCAGGCATCATTCACTCTCAGGTGATAAAAGACAAATCCTTTTGTCTTCTCACAAGCCATCAACCAGGAAACTGTACCGCAGTGAGTGGAACAGGTTCTCAATTTGGGCCAATATACAGAAAATCGACCCTTACCGAGCTCCTCTATTGTCCATTTTAGAATTTTTGACAAAGATTTTTAAAGAAGGAGCAAGCAGCTTCCACAGTTCGAGTCTAGTTAGCCGCCATATCAAATTTCCACCTTGGATTCGATGGGTTGAATGTTATGAGCCATAAGTTATCTAAGGCTTTTCTTAAAGGTGCCTTTCACATGAGACCTCCTGTCAAAATTCCTTATTCTCCCTGGAATTTGAATTTTATGCTGTCTCAAATTATTCTCCCCCCTTTCGAACCAGCATCTTCTTGTGATCTCAAATATTTGTCCTGGAAGACTATATTTCTGGTAGCCATTACTTCTGCCCGCAGAGTGTCAGAACTTCAAGCATTATCTGTTAGGCCTCCTTACATGATTTTCCATGCTGATAGAGTATCTCTCAGAACAAACCCCTCCTTTTTGCCTAAAGTCTGTTCTGAATCCAATATCAATCAGGTCATTGAGTTGCCAGTCTTTTTTCCCAACCACTCTAACAAATTGGAATACATGCTGCACAAACTTGATGTACACAGACAGCTCAGATTTTATCTTGACAGAACTAAAGATATTAGAAAATCAGATCATCTTTTTGTATCCTTTTTGGAAGCCACAAAAGGTAATCCAGTGGCTAAAACAACTTTATCTAAATGGTTATCAGATTGTATATCCTTTGTTTATGTGAATGCTAGCATGCCATTGACACACAAACCTAAGGCTCATTCTACCAGAGCCGTTTCTACGTCTTCTGCTTTTCAAGCTAAATTGCCCCCTGACAATATTTGTGCTGCAGCCACTTGGTCATACCTTTATCACACATTACAGAGTAGATAAGGCTTCCAGGGACAGGTCTTCCTTTGGTTCCATGGTACTGAAAAACATACTTCCATAAGCCACCCAAGATTGAGGGTGCTAGGGACGCTACCCATCAGTGAGAATAAAAGGCGAGGTTTAACAACTTCACATAAGGAAGTTATGTACTTACCATAACGTTCCATGTGAGTTGTTTATCTCACCTTTATTCTCACGTCCCTCCCTCCTTCCTCCTCCTGGCTGACAGTTGACTTAGAGGCTAGTATCATCCTGGTTATTCAATACTTCTTCTTTCCCTTTGGGAAGTGCTTCCTTGCAGAAATAAATAGAAGGTCATATATACTCGCAGCAAACAAGATCTGAGGTAATTCCAGCAGTGCATTGTGGGATAAGGGGCTTGGTCTTGAGATACTGGCAAACCTTGAGCTTTGCTATCGGCCATGTCGGAGCCGAGGATCGGCTCTGAACCCATCAGTGAGAATAAAGGCAAGAAACAACTCACATGGAACGTTATGGTAAGTGCATAACTTCTTTTTTTGTCATGTCCTCATAAATATGGATATTGCTGAACCAGTCGATATGCAGGTACATAATTTACCAATTTACCACTGTTGCTTTTGATTTAGCTTCATTAATTTTGTATCTCGAAAAGATCTGAAACCATCTCAAATTGTTCCACAGCACTGTAATGTCTCTTTCTAGTTCTGTTGGGTATAAAATATCATCTGCAAATATAGACTGCTTTGTCTACCATACCAGTTATATTTATGAATTTCTGAGTCCATTATTTTCTTTGCCAGTGGTTCTAATTATAATGCAAATAACAAAGGAGAAGAAGTCACCCCTGCCTTGTTCCTCTGCTCAAGCAGAAATTGTCCGAGAGAGCCCATCCACTTTAATTTTTCCCTCTAATCCCTCATGTATCCTCCTAATCAACATTATATTTTTTCAGCAAATGCAAATGCTTCCATTGCCCTGCTCATAAAGTCCCAGCTTACTCTGTCAAATGCTTTCTCTGCATCAAGACCCAATTACAGCAATAGTATTCTCTTACATTCTACTTCCCTCTGGATCATCAGTGTTCTTTTAATGTTGTCAAATATTTGCCTCCCCTTCACAAAACCACATTGATCAGTACCTATCAGTTTTGATATTACTTTTGCCATTCTTTTAGGCATTATAGACACACTTTATAATCATGATTTAGTATTGAAATGGGCCTGTATGAACCTGGATCTGATGGATCTGTTACCCTCTTTAGGTATTACAACTACCACTGCTTTCTTCCAGGATGATGGTACCTCTCCTGCTCTTAAAATACTATTAAACAAATCTTTCCAGATCTTTATCAGTTTTTTTCCCTTCTAGATTCCAAACTTCCACAGGAATACCATCTACTCCTGGGGAATTTCCTGTAGATTCATTATACATCACAATTTTTATCTCCTATCCTAACAATTCGTAATTGAGCCTCATCTACCTCTAGCCTTGGTATATTTAATTCTTCCATAAACATTTCCATTTGTATCTTTTCTTGATTTCCATATTTCTCTGTTCCACACACTTTTCATAGAATTTCTGAAATGTTTGTAATACTTCTACAGGATCACTTGTTACTTCCTTGTTATAGGCTCCGTAAGCTTGGCGACAGCCCTTTCTACTTTCTGTTGCCTGAGTCATTATGCTAAAAAGTTTTATGCTCTAGTGTTATCAAAAAAACAGTTACTTAACAGCAATCTTTGTAAACTCATGTATATTATCAAGGTAATCCCTTATTTTCTACTTAGCATTCTGCCGTTTATCCTCTTCTTGTTCTGTGAGATTCCTCCTATTCTGCAATACGTTAACATTTGTCAGTCCGTCAAAATAATTCTTATTTCTTAACAATAACAATAAACTTCTTTTATTTCCACCCTATTTTTAAACTCCACTTCATTTTATTCGACTCCCTGGCTATATTTTCAGAAGTAAATTCTTTCCTCTCGAACAGCTTCTGAATAGTTTCAGCTACCCATTCCTTAAATTCCTCTCTTTTCAACAGGTAGGTGGGAAAGTGCCAGTGTCTCATGTTTATTTCATTACCCTGTTTTTTTATTTTAGCTGTTACTGGCGCATGGTCTGAAATAGTTATTGGGTGTGTATCAAGACCTTCAATTAAATGCACATGTTCCTGTAAAATATAAATTCTGTCTAGCCTAGCCCAGTTTTTATATCTTAGGGAGTAATATGCAAATTCACTCTGAACTCCTTTTACTGAATTCACATCTTCCATGTTAAATATTTTCATATATTTCTTCAAAACTCTACTCCTTCTTTGTTATACTTTCCCTTCTCGGCCCCCCATGCATATTTTCCAAAGGCTTATAGAGCAAAGCAATGGGGTGCTTCCACCTCCAAATCTGGAAGTAGCAAGGCACCTTCCTACAGTAAGCAGTTTCAATGACCTTCCACTGCAGTCTCCAAGCACTTATTTTTGGCCGCCCCTTTGGGGGGAAAACTGGCTCTTCATGCACGAAACTGGCATTTGATTACCCAAGACAAATGGGTTTTAAATATAGTATCCCCAGGGATACAGATTTCATTTCCACACATTGCCAATTCCAAATGGATGGCCAGACCTGCCCCCAAATCAGTGGGCAGAGGCCCAGGAACAAGTTGTCCCTCATGTATATGGGGGCTATTCAACCAGTCCTAGAAAAGGAAAAGGGACAAGGTTTCTATTCAAGACTTGTCCTGGTACCCAGAAAAAACAAATCATGGCATCCAATTCTGGACTTATCCATTCTAAACACATTTCTGGACATTCCAAAATTCAAGATGCTGACTCTTCAACAGTTACCTATGCTAGGCAAGGATGCCTGGTTGGTGACTCTAGACTTAAAAGAGGCATACCTGCATATCCCAGTCAGGGAATCTTGCAGAAGATACCTCCGCTTCAAAGTAGGCTATTTGAATTACCAGTTCTCTGCACTGCCCTTTGGCTTATCTACTGTGCCCAGGGTCTTCACAAAGTGCCTGGCACCAGTAATTGCATTTTGCAGGCAAAGAAATATTCAAATTTATTCATACCTGGATGATTGTCTAATTCAGGCAGAAAGCAAGGACACTCTTCTAAAACATCTGGTGTTTGTAAAAAGGCTTCTAACTTGTCCAGGGTACACCATAAACGAAAATAAATCACAACTGGTACCCTCTCAAATAATTACATTCCTGGGTGCAAGCTTGACTACAACTGCCCAGATGACTTACCTTATGCCAGAAAAACAAATTCAATTGATGACTTACTTCAAACAGGTGGCTACAAAAACCCAGCTATTTGCAAGACAGATTCCGCAGGCCTTGCAGTTCATGGCCTCCTGCATTCTAATAATTCCATATGCAAGACTGCATATGAGGAAACTTCAATGGTACCTAAAATGCTTATGGAGTCAGCATTGCCACAGCCTGGAAACAATGATTCCTATCATTCCTTGCCTGCAGCTAGAGTTCCTATGGTGGGCAGACGCCTGCCACCAAAACAAGGGACTGTCATTCATTCAACCCCTGCAGCCCAAACCCTGACTACAGATGCAACAGACTATGCTTGGGGTGCGCATCTGGCAGGGGATGCATTCAGGGCCAATGGAGCCCAAATCAAATGCAACTACATATCAACCAGAAAGAGATGCTAGCTGTACAGAATGCTCTGGCAGCTTTCAAGGACTAACTTCATCCAGGACAACTACTGATAGACAGAACACCACAGTCATGTGGTACATAAACAAGCAGGGGGGGTACACATTCCTACCCCCTTTGCAGACTAGCCATGGCATTGGGGAACACCACCTTGACTTAACAAATACATCTACAAGCTCAGTTCCTGCCAGGAAAGCAAAATACTCTGGCAGATGAACTAAGCAGAAATCTTATGGACCCACACGAATGGAAACTGGATACACAAATCTTCAGCATGTTGACACGCAAATGGGGGAGCCCAGACATAGATCTTTTTGCCTCACCCCAAAATTATCAGTTGGACAAATTTTGCACAAGAATTCATCACAAAAAAACTTGGAATGTGGATGCTCTATCCTTCAGTTGGCAAAACCTATCAGTCTATGCTTTTCCCCCTCTGCCGTCCAAGGTCTTACTAAAAGTCTGACTGTAAAAGCCAAAAATGATTCTGATTACTCCAGACTGGCCTCGCCAACACTGGTACACACTCTTGCTCAGTATGTTGCACCTTTCTCTGTGGTACCTGCCTCCGATACATCACCTACTGTCTCAGCAGAACAATCAAATTCTGCACACTCTGCTCCAAACTTTGAATCTTGCAGCATGGCTAAACAACTGACTTCACCAATTGCATCTCTCAGCAAACCTGTGATGGATGTCATTTTGGAGGTTAGAAGGCCTAGTACCAGAAAATCTTATGCTGACAAATGGAAAAGATTCTGTGCCTGGAAATGAGCACAAGGAATAAGCACAGCATTGCCCAATATTCCTCTGATTCTGTAATACTTAACTGAGATGCTTCATAAGGGCCTTTCTTTTTCTTCCATAAAAATCCATGCCTCTGCCATTTCAGCTCATTACAACACAGAGCCTCCCCTCTTTTCTCATCCTCTGCTAAAGCAGCACCTCAGAGGGGCCAAAAATTTACGACCTCCCAGGAGAGCACCAACTCCTGCATGGGACCTCAATTTTGTTTTGGAAAAACTCACTCTACCTCCTTTTGAGCCAGCTGCTACTGCAGACCTAAAATTTCTCTCTTGGAAAACAGCTTTTCTTTTAGCAGTCACTTCAGCTAGAAGGATTTCAGAGCTACAGGGTCTCATGGCAGTGGAGCCTTTCATTATTTTTTACCCTGATAGGGTGGTTCTCAGGACCAGTCCATCCTTTATGCCTAAAGTGGTATCTAGTGTGGCCCTTAATCAGACCATTCTTCTGCCAACTTTCTTCCCAAATCCACAGAACAAGGATGAGCCGATTCTGCATTCATTGGATGTACACAGACAACTAAGATTCTACTTAAACAGAACAAAATCTCTAAGAAAATCTGAACAATTACTGGTGGCATTTGCTACAGGGGCAGAGGGAAAGGCTATTTCAAAGCAGACTATTTCCAAATGGATAAGCCATTGTATTTGTTTCTGCTACATGCATCATAGTAAACCTGTCACCAAGGGGATCAGATCCCATTCCACCAGGGCTGCATCTACTTCAGCAGCCTTTCTCAGAGGGGTTAATACCAGAGATATTCTAGAAGCTGCTACATGGAGCTCAGTTTATATGTTCACCAAGCATTACCATTTACCTCTCTTGTCTAAATCCAGAGCAGGCTTTGCCACTGCTGTCCTGCAGTGTCTTATAGCTGCTCCTAATACTGTATAAATCCATCCTCCCAACCATAGCTTTGGGATTCTACCCAAATGTGATGACTGCAACAGTGAAACATGAAGAACATAGTACAGTTGTGTACACTTACCATAAATGTAGATGTTTGAATGTATTCACTGTTGCAGTCCTGGTTACCCATCCTCCAGCCCCCTGTTTTTCTCTCACTATACCTCTGCTTTCTTTTACTATGCTTAAAAGCCTTTTTGGTGTATTTGCTTTTCTTTGAAGGTATATGATTTGTGTTTTAAATTATATACATGTATATATATATATATATATATATATATATATATATATATATATATATATATTGCTCCCCATTTGGGGGGCACCTGATATCTGGGGCATGTAATGGCTTCGGCTGCATGTTTTATACCCCTGATGTCATGGAAGAAGGGACAGCAACCAACGCAGGACCCAAGACTTTGTTAATCAGGCTGACTGAGGGCAACCTGCCAGCAGATTACCCACATGTAATGACTGCAACAGTGAATACACACGGACATCTACATTTATGGGAAGTGTACACAACTGTACTTTCTCTTAGTGCTTGCTTCTCCTCTTTACTTATACTAAATACAAGATTTTCATTGTTGTAAAAATTCTCCAAACAATTCTGAACATCCAACTGCCATATTTGTTCAAATAATAACACAAGGTGTAATGGGGGATTAAAAGTACTTGCTATATAAAATTCCTTGTTATTAACCTTGTTTTGCCTCAAACATAATGTCATATTCAACTTTCTGACAAACAATTTGTTGCAAGTTAAAATATTCGCAATGTCAGCTTTTACTGAGGGTGCAAATGAGTAACCTTTTGCTAATAACTCTACTAAGCAGGGTTCTATGTGGCAGTCAGAGTAGTTAAAAACTTTAAAATCATTGTCTTTATTAAATGATGTCTTACAGTTTTCTTTTTCCTGACTTGTTCTCATCTCTTCTGCCATTTCCTCCCCTGCTTGTTCGTTTGTTGCTGTCCGTTGAATCTGGGGTTGTGGTTTTGACCACTGTTCTAAAAATTTTTGTTATTTTGTTTGTTGACTTCACCATTTCATTGGTTCTGTTCCATATTTCGCCCGGTTCTGTTTGCAAGCCTCTCACACTTGCGTATGGCTCCTTGCCCATCTTGCTCATTTGTTCTATTTCCATGTAGTCTGGGTGTTTCCATAGACACTGAGTTTAATGTTGCCCCTCCCACAACATGTTCCTGGCCAATCGGGTACCAGCCCTGAGAGGATGACGGTTTTGGATTGGCTACTTCTTGTTTGTATGCTTGCCTATTTCTCTCCAACTTCTTGACTTTCGTGTTTTTTAATTTCAGCAGATACTGGTCAATAATGTTAATAAGTCTCTTGTAATCATACTTTTACCTATGAAAGTCAATATGAGCTTTAATTAATTTGTCCATTTTAGTCATTTCCCTCGTCAGTTGATCCACTGTATTTTGATAATGTTTGCACACGAGTTCCAACAGTTCTAGTCCGTGTCTGTTAAATAAATTAATAAGCTCTAAAAAGAACACTGATTCTTCTGTTAAACCCGTTGGCTATTGCCAATTCCTCAGCCCCTTTGGAACAATCCCTTCTTTAATACACTCCTTAAAGTACGCAATTTCCAATTGGAGTTTTTTACATTTAATCGGCTTATGGTCGAACTCTTCAAAGATACCTGCCAAGTTATTTCCTCCAGCCGGATGCTCCTCTTGTGCTTCCCCTGGTTGTTTTAGAAGCGCTGGTAGTTCATTAAGCCAGTTATCAAAGCCTTGAGCCCCAATAAGCCCAGAGGAGATATTTCTCCCTGTTTGCAGTATGTTGATATCAAGCAGACGGTCCCAAGCATTCACTTCATTGTTCCACCTCTCATTCTCTTCTGATGAAGTCACAGTTGTTAAAGCAGGGTTGAGTTGACGCTTTTGGACAGTATTTGGTCTAAAATCATTAGTTTGTCTGTAATGTCTTTGGGTTTGTTGGCTAGACTCTACCGCAGTCTCTAGTCTAATGGCAAGAGTTTCAACCTTTTGAGAAAACAATTCAATAATCTGGGTTAGATACCCGATTTCTCCATTTTGGGAAGATGAAAGCCGACTGTTGTTACTTGCATCTGTAGCCATCTCCAAGCACACTCCACAAACTGGTAAAAGCTCATGAACACAAAAAAACCCCTCAAAACTTGCTGCAGGACGCAGTCAACAGTCACGAGCTGTAAAAAAACAAATTTTTATTAAGCGCTATTTGTCTCTCTAGATAGCAAGACTTCTTCAGATAACCAACAATAGACTCTTGCCTTTTTATGTTCAACCCTCCCCAGTCATTTAACATCTTTAATGAAGTCAAATTAACCATTTCACTTCCACATAAAATTCTTGCTTATAAAATCACATTCTAAGATGCTATTGGTTGTCCACATTTTCAAAAAATAGTAAAATTAATTTATTTCAAGTAAAACTCTATCTCAACAAACGTTTTAACTTTAATATACACAGTATTGAGGCTACTTTTTTCAAACTTGGGAAGTTGCAAGCACTTGTTCTTAGCTGCCATAAAAGTTCTAATCTTTCTAGATCCAATGTTTCTGGGCCCTCTCTGTAGTTACTTATAGTTTGGTCTATACCTCTAAAGTTAAATTTGAGTTAGATTCTGTATGATGTGCCTTGCTAAGGCATTCTCCTGTTTACCTCTATTTATGCTGTAGATGTGTTTGTAAACCCGTTTTTAGTTTTCAGTCCATTTTCCCTATATAAAAGGCTGGACATTGTTGACATTGGGCTAGGTATACTAGTGACAGTTGTTAAGAATACATGAGTTAATGTGGGATGATGACAAATATGTCAGTTGGATGTTCAGAATTGTTTGGTGAATTTTTACAACAATGAAAATCTTGTATTTAGTATAAGTAAAGAGGAGAAGCAAGCACTAAGAGAAACAAAAATGTTACCAGTTAGGATTATGAAGCCAGATAAAAGTGGCGGATAAGTGATTATGGATAATGAAAGTTACATAACAAGAATGAATAAGTATCTGGAAAGTGACACTTACATAGAAGTGTCTAGGCATGAGTTAAATGTAGCATATTCAAATATTAAAGCTGAATTTAAGGAAATGTTTATGGAAGCAAGAATAAGTATAGAGATGTTTAATTACTTGACTATGCCAATGCCTCAAATCCCCATTTTGTTTGGCATACTGAAAATACATAAAAATATAGAAGACCCACCAATGAGGCCCATTGTAGATGCTAAGAATAGCATTACACATGCAGGAGCTAAGGTAGTGGATAGCCTATTAAAGAAATACGTCAAACAAGAAGGACAAATCTGCAGAGATTCATGGACCTTCTTAAGTAACATTAATAAGTTGGAATTTAGGAGAGATTATTATTTCCTAACAGTGGATGTTGGGGACTTGTATTCGTCAATTCCTCACCTTGAAGGGATAGAGTGAGTGAGCCAGATATTTAGGGAAAAAGGAACAGCACCAAGAGAAGAAATTAGCTTGGTTGAAGAACTGCTAGATATAGTTCTATCGAATAATTTTATAACATTCAATAAATTATTTCTCCAAAAGATAAGGGTATTGATGGGCTCCCAATGTGGAGCAAGTTTAGCAAACCTTGTAATGGCTTACTGGGAACACGAATTTATAGAAAATGTAGATGAGGTAAAAGAAAAGATTCATTACTTTGAGATTTTTGGACGACATCTTTATGATAATTAAAGGAGATAAGGATACAGCTGAAAAATTAGTGACGTATTTCAATAGTACTACAGAATTCCTACATTTTACATCAGATTACCAGACTGAAAAGATAGTATTTTTGGATGTAGAAAAATACATAGGAAAGAAACCTTTATAGTTGCCATCCACTACATCAGAAAAAAATCAGTAGTTAAGGGGCAGTTAGTGCAAGCTGCCTGGATGGTAACTAGTGATACAGATTTTGATTTAGAGTGTACTAAAATGACTGAAATGTTTATCAAAACAGGTTACCCTAGAACTTTCATAGAGAACCTGGTTATAGAGGTACGAGGAAAGAGGAAAAGTGGTTTATTTAAACCAATTTTATTTAAGCATATTTGCACCAATAACACAGAGTTTAACAACACTACTATAGGGCACGTAAAGTATACCTTTGTCCTACACAATTTGCCAATAACTTATGGTCTTGAATCCAGAGAAATAAGAAGTATTATTTTGAAAAACTGGGAAATACAAAGGAATGACGGGTTTATTAGATAGAAAGTACAGGCCATACCACATATTACTTACAAAAGGGGACGGAATCTTAAAGAATTGTTGGAAAAAAATGGAGAGAAATTTGTTAGCAGACAAGGGATGTATAAATGTGAGATGTGTAACTATTGTAAACACATGACAACAGGTAGGACATTTATAGTGAAGGACAAAGAATACATAATCAAACATAGATTAAACTGTCAGTCAAGATCAATAGTCTACCTAGCCCAGTGTCAACAATGTCCAGCCTTTTATATAGGGAAAATGGACAGAAAACTAAAAGAATGGGTTTATGAACACATCTACAGCATAAATAGAGGTAAACAGGAGAATGCCTTAGCAAGGCACATCATAGAGAATGCAACTCATAAATTTAACTTTAGAGGTATAGACCAAACTATAAGTAACTACAGTGGGGGCCCAGAAACATTGAATCTAGAAAGATTGGTACTTTTATGCCAGCTACGAACAAGTGATGGCAACTTCCCAGGTTTGAACGAAGTTTCCTCAGTACTGTGTATATTAAAGTTAAAAAGTTTGTTGAGATAGAGTTTTACGTGAAATAAATACATTTTACTAATTTTATTAATTTTTGAAAATGTGGACAAACCAATAGCATGTTAGAATGTGATTTTATAAGCAAGAATTTTATGTGGAAGTGAAATGGTTAATTTGACTTACTTAAAGATGTTAAATGATTGGGGAGGGTTGAACATAAAAAAGCAAGAGTCTATTGTCGGTTATCTGAAGAAGTCTCGCTATCTAGGGAGATGAAAAGCGCTTAATGAAAACTTGTTTTTTACAGCTCGTGACTGTTGACTGTGTCCTGCAGCAAGTTTTGAGGGTTTTTTTGTGTTTTTGAGCTTTTACCAGTTTGTAGACTGCTAAACCTGTTATCTTCCAGGGATCCTCTCGATCAGGCATGGAAGATGCATGCCATGCCTTTTTATTTGGAAGGGGAGGTTCATCTGTACTTTCCCTCCTCCTACCTGTGCTGTTAAGAGTCCTCCACAAATTTAGGAAAAACAGCTGAATATCTTTTTGATGACTCCTTTCGGATTAGACAGCACTGGTTCCCCTTTCTCCTGCATTTGACTAGGAGGCAGTCATCACAGGTTACCTCAGAAACTGGACCTGCTCAGACAGAATAGGGGCACTGTCATCTCCAAACTTTGCAGTTAACTCTTTGGGTTATAGAGTTTTGATTCTTTTTAGGCACCAATTTTCTAAGGACATGTCCCAGGTTTTGAGGGAGGCTAGAAAAACAAACTACTAGAAAATTGTGAGTCTCAAAGTGGAAGGTATTTTTGTTCTGGTGCAGAAAGTTTTAAAAGGGAAGGTGCTTTCCTTGTAGTGCAAAAAGAAAAGCCAGGGCTCTTTTCTTGTGGGGATCCCTTCTGATGTCCTTCTATATCACTGTTGCAGTATTCTTCACAATAGGAATCTCCTGTCAAGAATAGCCCAATGTTCAGCCAGTATACAAAGCCTTTAGAACTTGTATGCACCATACGTCACCCACATGCTCCATGTATGGGACATAGGGCATACAGGTGACATATGGACACAGTTACTCAGAATTTCTTTGCCGCCAGTCTGAATGCCATCATCGCTTGTTACTCTTGAATGGTATTTTGCTGTGCTGAATACCAAGTCATCAGATAAGCTCCCATTAGGGTCTTTTTTTTTTTTGCTTTTGGTCTTGTTCTCTTTTGATTACCTAGAGTTCATGTCATCCAAGAAGAGAAAATATCTGTGCAGGAGGCAAATTCCCCATAAGGATCATCAGAAACAGTGTCTTTTTTGGGGGGAGGTGTTTCCCACAACCATACATCCTGCATCATTTATAAGGCGCTTTTGTCTAAGACTCAGTAGAAGTTTGGGGTATTCTTATTGAATCCTGTCAGGATTTGGAACATCCAGTGTTTGTTAGGGCTCATGTCCCTACAAGAAAAAAAAACAGAAGACTAAGCATTCTGCTGTATGCTATAAGGATCCTAAGGTAATGCCAGGATGTCACTCTGGGCTTGTTTAATGCCCTAATGGCTCAGAAGCCTCCCCGAGGGATTTCTGTGCCTACGCCCCCTTGGACTTCAACATCTTCCAAATGGCCTAGGGAACCTGATTCCTCAGAAAAAGATTCAGAATCTAATGAAGGGTCCTTGTCTTATTCTTCTTAGATGCCTTCGCCTTCACCCTTGACTTATGGTTCTTATGAAGAGGAGCCCATCAGTCCTTAGTATCTTTTTGAGGAATTCTCTTTAGGGGACACAGTAGCTTGAATGATGGAATACATTAAGTGGGATTCTTTTCGGGTGTCTGATATCCAGAAAAGCTATTATAGGCTGCTACAGGTGAACACTTCTATACCTTCTGCAGTTCCTCCTGTGCCGGCTGCTTTGTTAGACATCTTTATAGCTGCCCCCAAGTCTCCTGATTCTCAGCCTCCTGCTCCAAAGAAGCCTGATAAATTCTATGAGGTTCTACAGGATTGTCAATTCTTATTTAAGTAGTGTTCTGCTGATCCCGTTGTGGTGTCAGTTTCCTTTGACAAACCTTCTAAGCTTTTGCCTTCTGATAAGGATAATAGGTCAGTGGGAGGGGATTGGTAAAGAGGTCTATACTGCTTGTACATTGGTCTTTTGGGCTGTCAATTACCAGGCCTATATGACCAGATATGCTCTGGCCATGATTGCTCAAGCTTGACCAGGGAACAATCTACTGAGCCCATGTTCAGTCCTTCCATCCACAAAAAGAAAACATTAAGAAAACTGCCTTTGCCACTACTAAGTTAGCAATTTACCCCAGCCACAAGTGTGTGATTCTGCTGTGGCCATTTGTTATACCTCTGACCGGCCACTCATCTTTTACCCCAGATCCCTTTGGTGCAACAACTATAGCCACTATGTGCCTGGGGTTAGCTACATCCTCTGTAGCTGTTGGGGTCCCCTCAGTGGGCAGGATAGAGCCACTGCTGCTGGTTCTGGGAGAAGGAACAGGGTTGTTTTCCCTATTGTATCAGAATGATGTGCCCATCTGTGTGGAAGCTGCTGATGCCATTAGTAATGCAGCTTGCTCCATTTTTTTTCTGTCAAAAAGAAACAGAAAATGAAGTGGGTATCTACTCTTCCTCACATTTCTTTGGATATGAATGGTTTACTTGATTCCTCTCTTCCTGAAGAGAGTCAGGGTCCTTCACAGAAAGATGCAGGGACAAATGCATTTTTTCCCCCTCAGATTTTTGATTCAGACTCTGAGTTGAACTCTGTTTCTGATTCTCCTTTTGGAGGTTTCTCTTTCTCTGAGACTGTTGCTAGAATGTGCTAGTGTGTTCCATGGGAAAGCAATGAGGGTTCTTAGTCCCTCAAAAAATACTATGAGTTGTTGAAGGATTTTCCAGAACCTATACCCATTCTACCTGTTCTGTTTGCTTTAGAGGATGTGTTTTACTGTCTGCGAGTGACTTAATAGTGAGCCAGCTGCCCCTAAAAAAGGCAGCTAGATTGTATAAAGTTTCTCAGTTTTTGAAGTTTTTGTACACTCATCCCATATCTGACCCAGTAACTATAACTTTAGTTGATCCCACTACTGGTCCTCCCTTTTTTGGAAATGGCCATGGGCAATTACCACAAGCTTCCCCACTGACTGGATCTACTTGTATGAGTGTTTGATACACCCTGACGTCAGTGAACTTCAGTTAACTATCAGGATGATAGGGTCTTAATTCCCTTTAGGCACCTGTTTATTGAGGACATGCAGCAGGTACTAATGGAGACAAAAAAGCCTGCTACTAGAAAGTCTTATATTAGCAGATGGAAAAGGTTTGCTAGTTAGTACCAACAACATAACCAGCACCCATTCAGGGCTAGTTATTCTCTGGTTCTATGATATTTATGTGAATTATTATCCCATGGCCTTTTTTATTCCTCTGTCAAGGTTAATTTGTCAGCCATTTCAGCATGTCTGATCACGGATCCTCCTCTTTCAATGCAGTTTCATGTCAAAATGCTCAAAGCAGCATGGCAATAACCCCTAGTAGAAATGAGCTAAGAACCAAAAACAAAAAGACACCACAGGTGTTCATGCCCAGGATGGATGGAGCCAGAAACTAGAAACTAATTAATAGTAAAATAATAAAAAGGCAAACTTGAATAATTGGTTTTATTAATAACAAAAGGAATCCTTGCTAAGCACTTTCGTCCAGAAAATCAGGGCTTCATCAGAGCATGGGGTGAGGGAAAACGGTCAAGATTTAAACAAAATGCAACCAATCAAAAAACTCAAACCATAATAAAATAATTAGTCCAATTAAAAATGGTTAAAATAGATGAATTTGGATTAAAGTACAAGAGTGGATAGTTGAAAATGCAAAATAAAAAGAGTGTATTTTCATCATGAATTCATTGTATTTACTTCAAACCTTAGGAAC
The DNA here is from genome assembly GCF_019279795.1 of Protopterus annectens. Lineage (NCBI taxonomy): Eukaryota > Metazoa > Chordata > Ceratodontiformes > Protopteridae > Protopterus > Protopterus annectens. The sequence goes on from NC_056735.1 coordinate 1,446,187,376, forward strand.
AACAAACAGTAAGGCAGTAAAATGGTAGAATATTGGCTGGGGGAATAATGACAAAGTTTTGGTTAAACATCCCAGTATAAAACAGTGTAAAACAAATCCATTGATTTCGAAGTCAGTAATTTTAAAGTTGAGCAACCTTAGTTTTCAAAACACTAGTAATAGAAATTATTTGATTTTCACATGGGGTAATTGGCTAGGCTTAAAATGGCCCACAAGGGCAGTTAGCCTAATACTAACCTATGAACCTTATTCTCTAAACCTGGCTTTAGGGTAGTGTTTAAACGTAACTGTCATATTAAGTCCCTGTGTTCTAAATGGGTCCTCCCAGTCTCCACCTCTAGGTGAAATATACACCTTGTTAGTAACCCCGAATTAAAATTTAACACCTTCTTTGATCGAACAAGAGTGGTAGTGTATTTGTATAGGGCATTCTTCATATCCATCTTTCTGATATCTTATACATGTTCATAGACTTTCTTTTTTAAGGCATGTTCGGTCTTCTCTATATAAAATCTGGAACATGAAATACAAATTGCAATATGTACAACACCTTTAGAATCACGGTTAGCCCAAAAGAAAAGATGCAAGGGTCTGCCTTTGTAGGTTAAGGGGTAGGTATACCCACTCCACATGTAACTACAGTAGTGACAAGCTCCACATCTGCAGGTGCCTAGGGTCCTGGTGTTATTACTAAAAGCTTTTCCTGAAAGTTCAAAAATGCTTTTCAAGTTTTAACCCCTCTTATGTGTGAAGCAGGGTGTGCTATGTGCTACCTAGTGTGATACCCAGATACTCAAGCAATTTTGTATCTATCTTAAAAATGTTCCAGTTGTAAACAATTTGTTTAGCATCCCCACTAATAGAAATGTACCTCAAAATTATAGACCTAGAAAAACTCCTCTTGTTCTGTGTGATGTTACCATTAGGTGTATGTGTTTCTTCTTGTCTACCCAAGATAGGCGAATATCTGTCCCTTCTCCCCTAATAACACTTCACCTTTAATCCTACTTAACATCTAGTATGGGTACCCCCCTGTCTATGAACATACTAATCAAATTGTCCAGTTCTGTTAAAAACAGTAAGTCATCAGATATTCTAGATCTAATAATTTGGCCATTAACCATTTTTTTTTTTAAATTCTAGGATGACTGCTGTTGTAGTGGAAGCAGGAATTTGAGAAGGTGGGTTTCCTGAAAATATTGGAAACATCCAAATAGATCAAAACATTCACAGAGCAGGTACTATTAAAGTGGAAAAAAATCAGTGATCTCAATATAGTTGCTAAAATTGTTAAGCATAGACTTGTCTCCATTCCCAAAAAATACAGATGTCATCCAAACAAAGGGAATATTTCGTCCACTGCTGTGAAAAAGGGGAATTCAAGACATACAAGGTTTCCCATTTCCACATGACCATATTGACAAAGAAGTGGGCACAAGATGCCCCCATAGCTACACCTGTAAGTTGTTTGAAATATTCCCGTTCAAAAAGCAAGAAAATGTTAGTTAATACCAACTCCATGAGATCCACAAATCAGTTCTCCTAATGTCTATGAACTCACAAGCAATGAGGGCTTCTGTAAACCATAGTAAACCCTCATGATGGGAATACTCCCAAACAAGTCAGCCACGTCAGTGGTTTCAAAACTTAGATCACAGTGCCAGGATTCAGGTGCGAGACTACATAAAAAACTCCATGAGTCCTTCAATATGTGAGGTTGGTAAGTGGAGAAAGGCAGGTCTCAAAAAAAAAAAGGGGGGGGGGTTGTGTTTTAGATCCCTGCATTGAAACAGTTTCTCTAGTGGAGGTGCAGAGGGGTCTTTATGAACTTTGGGGATCCCAAAGATGGAAGGTACTCTGGGGTGTTTAATGGACAAAGACTCGTATTCATCTTTGGTGATGACACCTTGGGTCAATGTGTCATATAAGAATGAATCAATTTTCTTATAAGTAGGCACTGACATTACCAGGCACCTCCTTTTGGGTTAATTGTGAATCTTCAGGTGTATATATTGCAATTTGTGTTTCATGTTCCAGTTTTTATATAGGGAAGACTGAGCATGCCTTAAAAAAGAGGGTCCATGAACATTTACATGCTATCAGAAAGATAAGAAGAATGCCCTATACAAACGCACTACCACTTGTTCGATCAAATAATGTGTTAAATTTGGGTTATTGACAAGGTGGAGACTGGGAGGACCCATTTAGAGCACAGGGACTTCTTAGTATGGCAGCTATGTTTAAAACCTACCCAAAAGCCAGGTTTAAATGATAAAAATTCTATTACTTCTGTTTTGAAACCTTAGGCTGCTTAACTTTAAAATCACTGGGTTTGTTTTATACTGCGTTGTTTTTAACCAATACTTTGTCATTATTCCTCCAGCCAATATTCTATCATTTTACTGTTTTTACTGTTTGATGTTATTAAGGTTTGAAGCAAATATGAGGAATACGTGATGAAAATATGTTCTGTTTATTTTACACTTTCAACTGTTCACGCTTGCACTTTAATTCAAATTCATCTATTTTAACTGTTTTTAATTGGACTAATTATTTTATTATGGTCTGAGTTTTTTGATTGGTTGTATTTTGTTTAAATCATGACTGTTTTACCTCACCTCATGCTCTGATGAAGTCGTGATTTTCTGGACAAAAGCGCTTAGCAGGGGTTCTTTTGTTGTTAATAAAAATTTGTTTCTAATTTCTGGCTCCATTATGGGCACAAAGCCCTGTGGTGTCTTTTTGTTTTTGGTTCATGTCAAAATGCTGTTGAAAGGAGTTTTGCATAACAGGCCTCCAAGAAAACCGGTGCCCCCCCCCCCTTGGGATCTTAATTTTTGTTAGAAAAGCTAACTTTGAACCAGCTAATCTTGCTGACTTGAAGTTCTTAACATAAATAACAGTTTGACTGCTTGCTCTGACCTCTGCAAGAACCGAATCTTGAGTTGCAAGCTCTTACAGTGCGTCAGCACTCTCTCTTTTTGCATAGAGACAGGGTTTCTTTGAGAACTAATCCTTCTTTTATGCCTAAAGTAGTATCAAAGTTTACTTTAAGCTGAACTGTCTATCTCCCTGTTTCCCTTCTTGAACCTAAGGAAGAAAGGATACTCCATACCTTCGATACCCACAGACATCTCCTGTACTGTCTTGACAAAACTAAATCTTTCTGATCTACGGAGCAAGTGTTCTTTTCTTGTATACATAAGAAGAAGGGACAGCCTGTGTTAAAGCAGATGATTTCCAAATAATTATCTAAGGCTGTTAGCTTTTGTTATACTCGGCCGTAACAACACTATTCCAGGCAGGGCCAAGGTCCACTCTACCAAGGCCTTGGCTTCATCTATAACTTTTTGGAAAGAGTTGGATTCTCAAAGTATTCTAAAAGTACTACTTTGTCCTCTCTACATACTTTTACAAAGCACTATAAGCTCGATTCCTTCTCTAGGTCCAGATCATGTTTTGCTAGGACCGTTCTCCAGGTGCTCCTGGATTATTCTCCTTCTGAATTCCAAATGAATTTACCCATATAGTTAAGGCTCCTGAAGCAGTGATTAGTATGATGAATGTAGTACAGTTGTGTAAGTAAAAGTTACCATAACAGCAGATGTTTAAATGATCACTGCTACAGTAGCCGCTCCCTCCCTCCATCCCCCCACCCATGTTTTTTTGGTATGTTGTTTATGCTACAATGTGGACATTTATTTCTGTTGTTCCTAGCATTGTCCTTTCAAGGCTCTGCCTCCCTCCTCCTGCTAGTAGGAAAGCCCTGAAGGGCTTTGCACCCAAACTTGTGTTTTAGTCAGCTTAGGTTGAGCAGCCTGACAGTACGGGCATGTAGAAGATGCTGTGAAGCTTTGGAAGCTGGCCATCTATTTTATCCTTGGCAGTATACAAACCATGTAGGAAGCTGGCCATCTATTTTATCCTTGGCAGTATACAAACCATGTAGGAAGCTGGCCATCTATTTTATCCTTGGCAGTATACAAACCATGTAGGAAGCTGGCCATCTATTTTATCCTTGGCAGTATACAAACCATGTAGCCAAGGCTACTGCAGCAGTGATCATTCGAACATCTAATGTTAGGGAATGTTTTACTTACACAACTGTACTGTTTGTCACCTTTGGAGGATGTGTGTGTCACCGCCTGCAAGTTTCCTGACAGTCAGCAAGCTGCCCCTAAAAAGCCAAAAAGGATGTCTAAAATGCCTCACTCTTTTAAGTTTTTATACAATCTTCCCAAACCTGATCCAATATCTATAGCTTTAGTTAATCTTACTGCTACTAAACACTTCGATCCAATGTTGTCTATTTTTGTCCATTTCAAATATATGGGTTGTTGAATCTGACTTTGGAACCAACTATGAAGCTTCTTTAGATCCAGAGCTCTGACTCCTACCCTACGCATAATTCCGTGGACTCCAATTTAGCAGCTCAGATCTCCTTTGTCTATCAGATATGTGAAAGAACCCTCCTCAACTGGCTTTATTGTATCCTTTTTGGATTACCAGCTGACTTCCTCCTCCTACCTGAGAGAGTTTCTCCCTCTGCCATTCATTATAGTATTAACATTTTAGTGGTGTTGAAATTCTAGTGACTTCCAGCATGGTGTTTTGGGGTATTTTTCTATAACTGTACTTCTCTCTCTCTCTCTTGCAATAGCTCTGTTAAAAAAAAGTGTATGTATATGTGAGTCTATTTCTGATTGCCGAAAACAAAAACCAGAAGATCGAACCCATTTAAGTGAAAGTGCACTAAATTGAAAGTGCACTTTCATAAAAGCCAGTTCTCCGCAACACATTACAGTGGGGATACGGAAATATATCCTTTTCCCCACTGTAGTACGATCTCGGAGTTAATATATTTAAGTAGGGGGGTGTGGGGGGCACAGCCCCTCACATGGGGGGGGTTCAGGGGGGCTTGCCCCCTTACAGAATACTGTTTAAAGTACTTTTTTTCCCGGCTAGGAGAACTGACTTTTGTGAAAGTGCACTTTCGATTGTAGTGCACTTTCGCTTTAATGGGTCGCGATGTTTCTTGTTCGAGATTGTGAAATTTCGATCGAGAAACATAGACCCGTATACGTATATGTATATATAGACAGATAAAGATGTGCATGCATATGTGTGTGTGTGTGTGTGTGTGTGTATACATATATCTATATATATATATATATATATATATATATATATATATATATATATATATATACATTTCTTTTTTTACAGTAGTTAATTTAATGCATGTGCCTTTAGATCTTGTTTGTTTCACAGACCTTAGGATATCTGAATCTTCAAGATTCAAGAAATGTTCTGAATGTGAACATAAACTTCCTCTCCAGATTGCACACTCTGATTATGTCTACTGTTTGGGGTTGGCCCATTTAGGTGCAGACTGTCAGTCTTCCTCTACCCTCAGCGAAAAGCACTTCAGACTACAAGGGACAAATTAGTGTTAAAAGGGCTCCTTCCTGCATAGACAAGGTGATGCCTTCAAGTTCTTCTTCTGCAACCAAGATGCAAGAAAAAACAAAAACTGAAGAGAAGTGTCAAGAGGAAAAGGACAAGGAACCAGACAAAGAAAAAAGAGAGAGAGAAGGAAAAGTTTCAAACAGGAAAGCCAGACAAATCCCCTTCAAAAATGTGTAAAAATCTCCATCCCCAAGACCAAGGTACTCTCTGAAACTGATAAGAGACTACAGTCCTGTGTTCTTCAAGAGAGAAGATACTCCAGAACATCATCGGTGGCTTCATCTGTTCAATCATGTTGAAATCTCGTAATCTCATGGAGCAAGATGTCGACTGAACAATGATGAAATTTTTGAGGATGCAAATCCAGCTTGGGGTTATTCTGATACTGTCACCTGGGAAAATGAGTACTGGCCCCTGTTCCCCTACAGTCATAGATCCCATACTGGTTTGTTCTTTGGGTATTGTGCAATTGGATCCAGCTGAACCCGGAACACTTTTGTCAGCACCCAAGTTCCTAGTGACCAAAATGCCTACAGGTTCCCTGTCTCTGTTGACACAGATCCCATCAGGTTGAGAGAATACTCAGAGCCAAAGCATTGGTACTGAGTTCTGGGGAAGGTGAATTGACACAGAGGTTCTTGGAGCCATCTCTACCTCTCAGGGCTTTGGCACTAGATAACTCAAATCCAAGGATGACTTTGGGGCCAGGATTTATTGATGCCAAGGGTTCTCTTTCATCTTCAGATCAGAGTAGATCCTTGGTGTCTGTTCCAGCTTCAGGCTCTGAGGCCTTCAAAGGGGTCTTGGAAGATTCCAAGTATGGGATGTCTCCAACCAGTTTGACTCCACCCAAGCTCCAGTGGGAGTCTGCTCCCTCGCCTCATCATCTTGCCAGACAGGGGCATTTGGTTTCAGAGGCTTCCTAGGATGTTTGTTTTGTCAGTTCCCATTCTGATTCAGAGCCTTCTAATATTCCCCCCCAGAAGGTCGTCACAGGAAATGAATGTCCAAATGAAAGCACATAGACTTTTGTAAATATACTGTAATTGATGATGCAGTGAGGGGGTTGGTCATCCCAAAGCCCGTCATCTGATGAGTCAGTGTTCTTGGGAGCTTTTGGTTCCAGCGTAGCAATGCCCTTGGTGGTACCACCTTTTTTTCCCCTTATAGACCTTATAGCTCAGTGGGCATGGAAGGATCCTGATGTGGTGGAACCCATTCCCAAGAAAGCAAATTGCATTTAACTGCTCTTAATGACAGGAAAGTGCTGAAGCAAGGGTCCCCAAGTGGATGCTACGGGGTAGCAGCAGACACAAGAAAAGAACTGTCTGAGGAGAGTGTCTCTGTTCAGCCCCCTTACAGAGAATTGAGGGCGATGGACAGGTTTGGGAAGGTGGCCTGTGCATCAGCAACTTCTGCTCTTAGAGCACTGAATTATTTGGCTAACTTTACCCAATTCCAGAGAGACTTAATCAAAGAGATCACTAGGTCCCTCTCTGTGGTATTGCCTGTTAATATTCGGAAAACTGTAGACTCCCAGTTTTCTATCTTAACAGTTCACCTAGAATGTGGCCATGTGTTTGTTCTCCAGGTGACCAGAGTGTGTGGCACTGGTGTTACCATGCATCTCCATGCCTAAATGCATCCTTGTGACTTTGTGGAAGACTTTAAGTCATCCTGTGTGAATGCCCCCGATAACAGCTCAGCTCTGTTTGGACTGAAGGTTAAAGATACACTCACCAGGAATTTACAGGATGGTAAGACTCTGTCTCTGTAGTGGGATTCCACTTCTCAACCCCTGTGATGATCGTTCTTTAGGAATCGGAGATCGGGAAAGAAGATGTGGTTCCATAAATCAGAGTTCTTCCACAGCTCCCCAGGTCATAGGCCTCCCTGCTTAACCAGGGCTTTTGTGTTCCTTTTACTAAGAAAGCCTATCAGCACTACTGAACAGTTGCCAGACTACTGCAGTCTGGAGGCAGTCTGAGGTGTTTATCTTTGCATCCTCACGCCTACTGTAGCATAACTTCAGATTCTTTGTTGATAAAGATAATTTCCAGAGGCTATTCAATTCCCTTTTCCCTTCTGCCTTAGAAAAACAAGAAATTCCCCAGTATTTCACTCAGTCAGTGGGGCTCAGCAACATTAGAAATTTCAAAGCTGCTAGAAAAAAAAGTCATCCAACCTGCCCTCCAAAACCAGTTCGGATCCAGAGTCTGTTCAAGGTTTTGAGAAGGGCAAAGGATCTCCATGGTCACCTCCTGTGATGTCTCATTTGGAGACATCCGTAAAATCCTGAAACAGAGAGAGGATGGCTGGAAGCACAGCAATACTTCATCGAAGGAATCTGTGCTCCTTGATGATTTTGGTACCGGCTCATCTACATCGTGGGTGTTTCCACCTACCGTCGAGCTTCTAGATTTGGTCTTGTTGCAGGCATGGAAGGAGCCCGACTCCACTGATCCCATACCAAAGAAGCCTGACATAATTATGTCTCTTCCAGAGGACAGGCAGTTCTGGTTCAAGGGCCCCCCTGTTGATGCCATGGTTTTAGCAGTGGCCACCAGGAAGGAACTTTTCAACAAAAGTTCCTCTGTCCATCCCCCTGACAAGAAGTGCTTGGCCATGGACAGATTCGGGAAACATGTCTTCACTTCAGGGACTTTCACCTTGAGGTCTCTGAACTACCTGGTACATTTCACCAGTAATCTGATAAAGGAACTTTCTGATACCCTTACAGGAACTGTGTCTGAGAACGTGAAGGATTCAGTCAACTCAAAGCTGGCGACCTTTCAGTAAATATCTATTTCATCCATGAGGCTGATTTCTAGTGTGGCAGAAGGAACCCCAAGGGCAGTGGGTTCAGGAGTAGCCATCAGGAGACATGCTTGGATGTGCTTATGTGATTTTATGGAGCCTTTTAAGTCTACATTCATCAGTGGGCCTTTTGACAGCGTCACTCTTTTTGGCCCCAAAATAAAAGATACGTTGTCTAAATGTGAGAAGGATGAAAAGACCGTTTATGTTGTTGGAGTGCATTTTTCCACCCCCCCCCCCCCCAAGATCCTTCTCTAGGAATCACCAGGGATATGGAAAAATGTGGTTCAAGAAATCGCAAGGATCTTTACAAGACACACGTGGAGTGTCTTCCCCGAGAGGCAGAGGGGAAAACTCAAATGGTAGACGTCTGCCTCGCAGCGCAGGAGGCCCACAAAATCAAGGCTACAGAGATTGATTCTTTGGCAAACCCTTTCAGTGATCCTGAATGGAGGCCCAATTGTCTCCCTTTGGAGGCAATTGGGGGTCATTTGTCCCTGCACCAGAGAGTCTAGCTAGTGATAAAAAAGATACTTGAAAGCGGAGGATCATATCCAGAGGATATGTAATTCCATTTCCCTTTCTCTTCCAACCTCCAAGAAAATCCCTGATGTACCACCAAATTAAAGGGATCAAGCAGTATTACAAATACAAAAGCTGCTAGACAAAAGTCATCCAAGAGGTACCCCCAGACCAGAAAGGATCTTGAACTTACTCAAGATTCTTTTTAGTGCTAAAGAAAACAGAGAACTGGAAACCAGTTCTGGATCTCAGCAATCTAAACAGATTTGTTCCAAAGACAAAGTTCTGGATAGTCATGGTTCAGTCCATTTTTCCATTTCTGGGAATAGGATGACTGGATGTGCTCAGAAGGTCTACAGGATGCATAGTATCATATAAAAATAATCAAGTGATCCAGGAGATTCTTATGCTTCTGGCTAGGAGCCAATCATTATCATTTCAGAGCACTGCCCCTTGGTCTCACCATAACCGGCAGGGTGTTCACCAAATGTATAGCAGTGATAGCAGCTCACTTGAGACTGTAAGGATTCTGTGTGTTTCCATACTTAGAAGACTGGCTCATTACTGCTACAACCAGACATCAACTCATTATGGCAAAAGGAGAGGTCATATTTACCTGCACAAGATTAGGAATAACCATAAATTTCAAGTCAAATCTAGAACCAACTCAAATACAAGAATTCATGGGAGCTCTACTAGACACAAGGTCAACAATAGCCTCTCTTCCCCTTCCCAGAGTTCAAACCTTAAGATCACAAGTCAACAGAATACTTTGCAGTACCATGATCTTGGCCCACTTAGTATTCCTAGCTCTAGGATCAATGGTAGCAGCGATAACCCTTGTTCCACTAGTCAGGTTCACATGAGAATTCTCCAATGGATACTTGCATCTCAGTGGTCACTACTTCATCTACTCTTAGCCCCAATACGAATTACAAACACTTGCAAGAAAAGTCTGATATGGTGGATCCAATTGGATCAGGTATTGCAGGGTTGTCCATTTGTCTCCTCACAGCTCAAGGCCATAGTGACCATGGATACTTCCCAGCTGGGGGAGGGTATTACCTGGGAAAGAAGGTCCAAGGCATATGGTCACCCAAAGAGTCCAATTTTGCATATCAGCTTTCTGGAGTTGAGATGAGAGCATTGCTTTTAGCATTGCAAGCATTTCAGGATGCTCTGAATGACTGCAATTCAAATGGACAATATATCAATGGTTTGGTACATCAACAAACAAGGAGTAATCAGCTCTTATCCTGTATGTCGAGAAACGCTAAGAGAGTGTGGCAGTGGGCAATATCTTCCAACCTCTTTGTCTTAGGAATGCATATTCCTGGGAAGTCCAGCGTGTTAGCAGAGAAGCTGGTGCATATTGTTAACTCTTGAGTAGTCCTTCAATCAAAATGTGGCGGAACAAATCTTCCAAAAATGGGGCCAGCTTTGCTGCGACCTCTTTGCATCCCCCCTAAACAACAAGTGCAGGTGTGACTTTGCCCTGATCCCTCCACAGGGGTGAGTCCCCAAGGGATGGTCTACTCCACAGTTGGCCCCCCAGATTGCTTTACTCATTTCCCCCAATTCCTCTAATCCTGAAATTCCTTCAGAGAGCTGCCAGGTTGAAGATCAAAGTTATTCTTGTTGCTCATATTTGGCCTTGACAGATTTGGTTTCCCTTCCTGTGGCCTCACTTAGTTCACCAACTTTGGATTCTAGACCCAGTTCCGGACCTATTTTCTCATCCGACGGGCATGACACATCCGGCCCTTACAAGCCTCAAGCTGACAGCTTGGTTTCTCCAATTCCAATACTAGCCAGATGTTCCATGCAATCTTCCCCTGTGCATCACATCTTGCTATCTTCCCTTAAGATGTCCACTAGAAAACTATACTTTAGTAAGTGGAAAAGATTTGTGTATTGGTCTACTCAGAAGGAAATAGATCCTCTTCCGTCATGAACTAATCATGTACTAGAGTTCTTGATGCAGCTTTTCAGTCAGGGGGCTAGTTCTTCAACAGTGAGAGTTCAATTAGTAGCGATTTCTAATTTCCACAGTGGGTTTGATGCTTCTCATGAACTATGTAAAGCCTTTTTGCATGGCTCAATTCTTCTTAAACCTTCACTTTGGAAGATCCCACACCATAGCTCTCAACCTTCCATCTCCAAAATGAGGAACACTAGCCCTCAAAATGTGGAACACATGCTAATGGCTTACTAACAACTTCAGCTAGGAAGGTCATAGGATGGTTAAAATATGCTGGTTTTACTTATAAAGAAGATCTTATGAATTAATATGATTCATTTCTATTTACCATGGCTTTTACTTAAACAATTCCTAACACTGAATGTGTTGCAGATCCTTTCAGTGTGGAACTTTGAGGAACAAGAAGTTTTTAAGACCCTAAATGAAGGTGCATTCCTCATAATGAGGTACACTTGAGTGTTATGTCCCACACCACTGTGGGACCTCAGTCTGGTACTGTAGTCCTTGATTCTACCACCCTTTGAGCCTGACAATGATTGTGACCTAAAATATTTGTCTTGGAAGACCTTATTTTTAGTTGCCATCACATCCATCAGACGAATTTTGGAAATTCAGGCATTGTCAGCGAAACCTCCATATCTCATTTTTCATAAGGATAGAGTATCCTTACAAACTAATGCATCCTTTTTACCCAAGGTAGTATCACAAGTCAACATCAATCAGTGTATTAATCTTCCAGTATTATTCCTGAATTATTCCAACAAAGGAGAGTATTTACAACATTTGCTAGATGTTCTTAGTCTGTTACGTTTTTACCTTCATAGGACAAAAGGTGTCAGAAAAAATGCTCAAGTATTTGTTTCTTTTGCTGGATTGAAGTTGGACGCACCTGTTTCTAGAGTTGCTTTGGCTAAATGGCTTACTAACTGTATTTCTCTTATTTATAACAAGGCAGGAATTGCCTTGCTGTACAAAGTACAGGCTCATCCTACCAGATCTGTAGCTTCTTCAGTCTTCTACTCGAGGACTTCCATGGATATTTGTTCAGCAGCAACTTGGGCTTCCCCTCACACTTTTGTCTCGCATAGTAAGCTGTACTTGGTGTCCAGGCGTAGATCATCTTTTGGTTCAATGGTGCTCAGGAATATCCTTCACTGAATCCACCCAGTGTTCTAAGTTGCTGGGCATTCTGTCCCATCAGTCGAGGGCTGAATGAAAATTGACATCAGATAAAGAAATTATGTACTCACTGTAAGATTCCATCTGTGTTGTTGTTGATCATTCCTCCTCGACTCCCCTACCACCAACCCCTAACCTTTTTAGGTTTTTCTTCTAGGAGAGCGAGAGGATATAACAGTTGGGTTGCATCTTTATGGCTTTACCAACTCCAGAAATGGCATTGTCACTTCCTCTCTAAAACTCTGTATCCTTTCTCTTCATACAAATTTGACAAGTATATGTATAAATTGTAAGCATACGTCTTTCTTTGTTCTTGCAGACAAGATCTGAGGTAATGGGGAGAGTGCATTATGGGTAAGGGAGAAGTTTGATAATTTTGGTTTGCCACAAGCTTTTACAAGCAGCGGAGTCAGAAATTATGCCTCTGATCCGAACCCATCAGTCAAGGAAGAATGAAAATCGGCAATACAGCTGGAACATTATGGTGAGTACATAACTTCTTTTTTCCTTGGCTTGTACTTGATCCATGCATAAACACAAATTCGGTACAACCATTTGTAGTCCTCTTGCTCTTACTTGCTGTTCGTACAGCAGCTACTGTTTATCACAGTCATTGAATTTAAAATAAAAAAAAACCCTACACAGATCTTCCCTTGCAATGTGTGATACTGTACAGCTGCAAGTTACAAAAACCTTCATTTTTCACTCACTCCTGTTTGAATGCTGTGAATGTGCTTATGAGGGCTGCTATGTGTTGCTCTCCCCCAATCCCTCAGCTACGTTTCCAGGATAGCATAGCCATTTCTTTTCACATTTTTTTTAGTACATAAGTAACTGTAATTTTGCAGGAGTGCATTGAGAGGCATCTGACAACCTGATTGGTAACTGCTTCCATATGTCCCTGAGCAACTACCAATCAGGTTGTTATATTGTGGTTCCTGCTTTTTTCTCATTAAAATGAGGCTGCTATTACACTTATTTCTTTCTTATCCAAACTTTGGAAGCTTCAGAGGTGAAAGAGCAGCTAGATTGTCTTGCAGAGCCTGAAAAGTACTTTTGGATCCAAATGGAGGAAAATCAAGCAAACACAGGTCAGGAATCATTTTATGTATTTATGTATTTATTTATTTCTTTGTTTATTTTGGTTTTGAAATGCTTATAGTCTGGAATATTGCTAGAGTTACATCCAACCCCAGTAGATGTGGTGCAGCATGGTGTAACAGTGGAGTATCAGAAGAAAATTAATACCATTAATATTTGGTCGATTTTGATGCTATAAAGGCAAAGTGCAAATTTTGGAAATATGCATTAAACAGAAATACGTAATATCCATAGATCACGCTGTATTTTGTAATACCTAAACTAAGAAAATTAATTGTTATAGTTCTCCTGGTTGTTTTATTGTAAATCTGCAAATTAATTTTACATATCCCAGTACTCAGGTTGTGTATTAGTGGAGTGCAAGATGGACAGGAAAATGCAACAAAATTATCATGGAAGCAAGTGAAAGTAAAAGGGATGTGGGAGTGAGAGGTTTAGAATAAGAAGTGGAAGAACCACTACCATGGCATGTGAAAAGAGACTACATTAAAAAAGAAATATTGACCCATATAACTGCATGCTTTCTTGAACTGTGAGAGCAGGTTGCTGAAAGTGGATAAGGGAGTGGAAAAGATAATTTGTATTTAGACAAATAGGAGACTATGAAGGCAGCATTATGAGGGACAAAACTGCTATTCCTGAGATAATATGAATGGTCTGTGGGCATGCAAACTGGTATTTCTAGCCTAAAGGTAGGCAGTGAGCTAGAATGTGAATATAGTGCCTAATGTAAGTAAATGGATTACTTAGAAATATGTTGCAAGTTATATATCCTAATCTTGTTTCAGTGTCATCTTCTTATGCTTAGGTTCATATGCAGCTACATTTTTTGTGTGTTTACATTTGTAATTCCACAGGTATCAAAAAGCTGTCAGTCTCAAGCCTAGATCATGCACAAGTCCTTTGGACCTGCATGAAGAACAAGATAAGTAAAAAGAAGGTTGAGTTGCCGAGTCTGAGCTTCTGGAAATGAACATGTTTGTGTTATGTAAATAACACAGGAATGTTGTTGGAATTACCTATTTAATCAATAATATTGGCAAAATGTTTTCCAAAGTTATAAACAGAAATGTAAAGTTGTTTTGTGTATGTTGCTGAAGAGAAAAGATTGGCATCTTATTTATTTTTTTCACTGAATATTAATTTAATTGAATATTTTGGGCTCTGTGTCTCTACAGAGAGCTTGTTATAAGCGTAGCCATTGGTAGCAGTGGGGGGGGGGGTAGTTTCATTTCATTGATATTCTGTCTTTAACTCCTAGACTAGGGGGTTGGTCTTGCCATATAAGTGTTGCATCTTGTGTTATCTTTGCTAAAATATCTGAGCTTTGGCTGGCTAAGATCTACTTGCAAATAACTGGACATATAAACAAATTTTACACTTTTATCTGCACTTTTTCATATAGTACTGCATTTTATTATTTTTTTTTCGCTGAATATTAATTGAATTGAATATTGTGGGCTCTGTGCCTCTGCAGTTAGTTCCCCACTCCCCCGTCCCTGTTCTTGTTTTGGTGTTAATCTTGGTGGCTTTGAAATTGCCCGCCCCTCTTGTAAATTTGTATGTGGATACTCCTTCTGGGCCTATCTCATTTGCTCACTCAACTGAGTGCAGTGAGTCATATTCTGATTTCAGGCACTCCTACTAGTCTCATCTCTTCAGCTGTATCCACTATGTACAAAGAGAGTATTTGGGAAGGACAATCCCTGTAGCCACTTAATCCTGCTCTGTTCCCTCCCTCAAAAAAAAAAAAAAAAAAAAAAAAAAAAAATATATATATATATATATATATATATCTGTGTGTGTGTATGTATATATGTATATATATATATATATATATATATATATATATATATATATATATATATATATATATATATATATATATACATATATATATATATATATATACTTTATTCAGCTGTTCTTACTATAACTGTCTTAGGTTGCTGTTCTGCATGCTGTTATCTGTTCAGTTGCTCTTACTTTACTGCTTGTTAGTAGCCTTCTAATTTACTGTCTTCAGCGCTTCTTTTTATTCATTTGTTAATTTAATTGCATGTATTTAAACTGTATTTGCCGTAATATTGCTACACACTCGTGTGCTAGCCTGCACTGCATTTGAATTGTATTTACTGCTATTTTAGCTGCTTTTCTGTAAAAAAAAAAAAAAAAAAAAAAAGTTTCTAACCTTGTTTTCTGCCTTTCCTGTAACTAGTGTAGTCCAGATATAGACTTGCTGTATCCAAGACTGTTGGTAAGCTTCTGAGCCCCCAAAGCCTTTCTGTGTTGGAGGGAAGCCTTCTAGCTTATCAGTGGGAGTGGTAAGCACTAGGTAGCCTATCTACCACAAGAGGAGTGGGTTTTGGCCCAGAAATTGTAGTTTATTGGCTGTTTGGGCAGTTTTTCCATCTCTTTCAACTTTGTGGTTTAAAATCCCGCATTTGTGTTTGTTCCCCACCTTTCCTGTAACTAGTTTAGTCCAAATACAGATTTGTTGTATCCAGGACTGTTGGTAAGCTTCTGAGCCCCCCCCCCCCCCCATGTCTTTGTGTGTTGGAGAGAAGCTTTCTAGCCTGTCAGTGGCAGTGGTAAGCACTAAGTAGCCTATCTACCACAAGAGGAGTGGTTTCTGGCCCAGAAATTATAGTTTATTGGCCGTTTGGGTAGTTTTCCATCTCTTTCAACTTTCTGGTTCAAAAGAATGCATTTGCACTTCTTGTTTCCTGCCTTTCCTGTAACTAGTCTAGTCCAGGTACAGATTTGCTGTATCCAAGACTGTGTGTAAGCTTCTGAGCCCCCAAGTCTTTCTGTGTTTGAGGGAAGCCTTTTAGCTTATCAGTGGGAGTGGTAAGCACCGGGTAGTCTATCTACCACAAGAGGAGTGGTTTCTGGCCCAGAAATTATAGTTTATTGGCCGTTTGGGCGGTATTTCCATCTCTTTCAAATTTCTGGTTTAAAAGCCAGTGTTTGCACTTGTTCCCCACTTTTCCTGTTACTAGTCTAGTCCAGGTACAGATTTGATGTATCCAGGAATATTTGTAAGCTTCTGAGCCCCCCAAGCCTTTCTGTGTTGGAGGGAAGCTTTCTAGCTTATCAGTGGGAGTGGTAAGTACTAGGTAGCCAATCTACCACAAGAGGAGTGTTTTTCTGGCCCAGAAATTGTAGTTTATTTACCATTTAGGCAGTTTTTCCATTTCTTTCAACTTTCTGGTTTAAAAGCCCACATCTCCGCTTGTTTCCCACCTTTCCTGTAACTAATCTAGTCCAGATACAGATTTGCTGTATCCAGGACTGTTTGTAAGCTTCCAAGCAGTGCCAAAGTCTGCTTTTCAGTTTTTCCCCTATTTCTACTAGTTCTCTCCTCTCCTGCACTTTTACTAGCTTGTTAGTTTAGCACTTTACCAGACTTCTTGTAGCAATTATTGTGGTACACAAAAGTGCTACCAGCACTAAACGTTCTTCAAGGAAACAGCTCCAGTACTTATTAATGCGCACCCCTCCAGGCATGTCTAAAGGTCAGTTCCCTGTGCTTTCTCCTATTAACCTGTTGAACTTGGGCATCCTGAGGCAATGTAGCAACTGCCTCATGTACACTGACAAACCCTCTCCTCTTAACCCCCAACACTCAGACTTGTGAGAGATGCACTTATATTTCCAAATTGGAAGCCATGCACTCTCCAGCCAAGACCAGAATAGCTGGTCAAGGAGAAGGTCAACACTTGCACCTCACCACATGGAACACACAACCCTCCAGAACACATGTCAGCATTGCCTTCACATAAAAACACAAACTGCACACCCACCCTCATGGTGGCTCTCAATAAAAATTTAACCACACAGCAGAGACCTCCGAGGCAGAAATGCACTCCACCACCACAACACAACACTAATCATGAGACACATAACTCTCCTAAACAGTGTGCCACTCAACCAAAGCCCCTGAGGCAAAACAGCATGCCCAATACACTGGGCATAGGTGACTCAATAGTGAGGTCCACTAATGTCCCACTCACTAGGTTGAATAAGGAGAAAGTAACAGTCAGCAGCCTGTCAGGCACCAGGTCCGCCACATAACGCACGCACTCAGGTCCCTCAACAACAGGTACAAATATGACTCTGTCATTGTACATGTGGATGTGAATGACCTGAGATGTACCTCCCTGGACTACATGAAAAGAGATATGGAGGAGCTCTCGGATTATGTAGCCCAGGCGGGTATGACCCTAGCCCTGAGCAGCATCCTACCATCACCCAGAGTGATACCACAGTACAAGCAGAAAATGATTGATTTCAACAATTGGCCAAGTTTCTGGTGTCATTCTAAGGGGATCCAGTATCTGTTTGTCTGGGATGACATGATTGACAGACCTCGATGTTTTGCCAGAGATGGCCTGCATCTGTCACCCCTGGCCTTCTGGATACTGGTCAAGGCTCTTGCCACCCCTATAGTGCCTTTTTTTAGGCAGTGTTCCAAAGACCAAATTACCACTGTAACAGCTACAAACAAATGCAATTTGAGGTTCATGCTGCTCAACGCTAGAAGTCTAAATCTCAAAATGCACTCGCTCGAAGTACTCCTTAAAATGGAGAACATCAACATTTGTGCTGTAACAGAGACCTGGTTTAAGGCAGCAGAAAGCACACCCCAGAACTTGGACCGAAGCTCCAAAGGCAGTGGTGTTTCCATATTCATAAAGGATGTGCACACTTCCACACTGGTATGCCAGCATAATGCATCTGAGATACTTCAGGTGCAACTAACATTGGGTAAGACAGCAATTCAGGTTGTAGCCTGCTATAGGTCCCCAACCATGTCCCAAGATTCACACTCCACATTCCTAAGCACCCTGAAGAATATTAGGGTCCAACCTAACACTCTCATATTGGGCGGCTTCAACTACCCCTCCATTAACTGGGAAAACTATTCATGTACCAATATACTTGCTCAACACTTTCTGGAATTCATTAATTCCAATGCCCTGGACCAGCTCGTTCTTACCTCCACTAGAGGTAGCAACATCCTTGACCTGGTCTTTACTAATGTGGGCGACCATTGCACTACACCAATACTCAATTCCTTCCTGGTTAGATCCAATCACAAGCTAATCACCTTGGAAATCCACATCCCTCCCACCCCCCAACAAAGGTAACCACCATGAAAAACTTCTCCAAAGCTAACTTTGGGCTCCTAAAAACAGAGGTGGCTAACTTCACGGCACCCATGCAAATGGAGAATAGTTGCATGACCACCAAATCATACACCAGTGCACTCTATGAACATGTATACAAATGCCTGGATCTCGCCATACCCAATAAAACTAAGACACTGTCCTCAAAAAAAGCAAGCCAGTTTGGTGGTCCCCTGCCATAAACAAACCCTACAACAGAAGGAGGAAACTCATGTGGAATAACGTGAAGTCCCAAGACTGGAAAAACTCCCTTGTCAGCCTCAACAAATGTTGAGAATCCCTCATTAAATCCTCTAAAGCTAGCTATGAAAACAGAATTTCAGCAGATAGTAAGGACAACAACAAGGCCTTCTATAGTTATATAAAGAATATCCATGGAAATACCCAGATTTGCTGTGAGCTATTGCACAATGGTACCTCCTATACTGAGCCAACAGATATTGAAAATATACTGGCGGACAGATTCAGTGCTAACTTTACCCCCCCCCCCCAGGACCAATCACAATACCAGGAGATTACCAGGCACCCAGTATTACTGCTGCACAGGTTTAAAACATCACTGTCCAAGGCCAAGAATACAGCTTCTCTGGGACCTGACAGTATCCCTGGCTGTATTCTACATGAACTACAGAGTGAACTGGCAGCTCACCTGTGTGCCCTGTTCAATCACAGCCCCTCACCTCAGGCTTTGTCCCTACCGAATGTTGCACTGCTACAGTCATCCCTCTCCACAAAGGAGGAGTGACTACAGACCCCAGGAACTACCTAATGAGTCTGATATGCAAAGCTATGGAACGCATCATAATGGACATAATAAACAAGGATATAGGGAATGTCCAAACTCTGGATCCTACACAGTTTGGTTTTGTGAAGGGTAGATCATGCCTGCTCAACTTGGTCGACTTCTTTGAGTCAGACACCAGAGCTGTGGATGAAGGTAAGGTTGTTCATACAGCATGGCTTGATCTGGTCAAAGTCTTTGATACCATTCCCCACTCAGGAATCATAGAAAAACTTACTAAGCTAGGCATCAACCCCTATATCACTAGGTGGGTTGCAAACTGACTCACAGGTAGAACCCATAGTGTGAAAGTAGCTGACTCCAAGTCAGACTGCTGACCAGTCATGAGTGGAGTCCCACATGGTTCGGTCCTGGGTCCTCTACTGTTTGGTATCTACTTCTCTGAAGTCCAGGCCAGAAACTAGACCAGACTAGAAAAGTGCACGGCTATGTTGAATTTGGTATTTGTTCCTGTATGTTTTTCAGTAACGTTTAGTACTGTTGATACAAATAACCATATGTTTGGACCACTACCCATCAATTACTTGCTTACTTTAATAGACCACAACGTAAACAGCTCACAGGTGAACGAATACCACACAGAACCGACCAGTGAAAAAGATAGTTCCTTTTTTATTAAAAATACACATTAAATCTCTCTCTAGCATCTCGGCTGTAAACAGCCTTTAACAGAGTACAATCACATAAGTAAAAACACAACTTTTTATGCTTTTTGCATTAAATGGATTACTTCATTAATAAAACCAGTTAATCAATTAACAATTACTGAAATTCCATTATACCAATCACTTCCAAGTGCATTCTTGATTTAAGCCTCTAGGGCACATAATATCAAACTTTGAAATTGACATTGTTTCTTTTTTAATACATTTTTTATATGTTGCTCTACCATTAATTCATTAGTTTCTATTTTTTCCAAAATAGTTGCTTGTAGCCCCTCTGAGTTACTGCTATGAAATTCTTTAAAATGAACTGCCACTGGACTAGTTGATTTACTTTTTCTTATATCTCTTACGTGTTCTTTGAGTCTGCATGAAAACTGCCTTTTACTTTCCCCAACATAAAATTTTTTACATGGGCATTTTAAGCAATATATAATTTTCTCTGTGTTGCAGCCATAAATGCCTTTAACTTGGAAGTTTTTTCCATTAATATCTGAAGTATTTTACTATGAACTCACAAATACTTGCTTATTTTGTCTAGACCTGTTGACTGAATGCCTTTTAGCTATGCTTCCAGCAGTATGCCAAAGTTTGCAAAGAGAATGTACTGATCATTTCAGTATACTTGGACTTTGGAGCTATGTTGTCTGCACTGTTAGTAAACTGCATGGTTATTTTGAATGTGTTGTTCCATTACAGTTTTCAGTAACTTGGTTGATATTCCAACTTATTCAATGATAAGATATGCATATTAGTATAATTATTCAAGATTTCTGTAAATATCTCTGGCATTGTGCACTTGGATGGATTGTGATTCCGTGTTTCACAAGTCCAGTCACCAGAGAGTTCATTAATGGCTCCTCAAATGAGTGGGGGTACTTGGTAACACAAAAATTATGATTTTTTTCTTGGGAATGTTATGACGGTATGACATATGTCAGTAATTATATTTATAACAACCATAAGGCGATTGCATGAGATCAAATGAAAACATGTAACTGCAGACGTTGGCATTGACAGCAACTGTCTGTGTACTACCATTAGACAGATATTCCAACTTAAGTAATAAGATATGCATATTAGCATAATTATAAGATTTTTGAACATATCTGTGGCATATTGCACTTGGACAGATTATGGTTTGGAATTTCACATGCCCAGTCATTAGAGAGGCCATAAATGTCTCATCAGATGAGTGGGGTACTTGGTAACACAACAATTATGAGTTTTATTTCCTGAAAATATGAGTGCATGACATATGCCAATAACTGTATTATTAATAATGTAAAACTTAAGGTGATTACATGGTATTTCATGGTATCAAATAAAAGGTTACATAATGCTGCAGAAGTTGTCACTGATATTGGCTGTCTGCATTCTGCCATTCAGTAAATATTCAAACTTATTCAGTAACAATTTATTTTATTTATTTTTTTAATTTACATTTGTTAACCGGGGGTGTCTGACTGAGCCGAAAAGGCCCCCTTTCATCAGATGCCTAGGGAGAAAAGCTCCACACAGAAAAACTACAGATTCATTTAGATACTTAGACATGATCAGTAGACACACAAATTACAATAGACATGTTTTTACAGTGGTATGCAGCACATCAGCAGTTATAGTGGAGAGAACAAACAAGAAAATATTAATTTAAAAATAAAGGTAATTAATAGATTTCTGGTGTACAGCTGAAATTTGGAACATATGTAGAATACATACATAGTACACAGGTACAGTACATACACTGTGCATTAGCCAGTGTTTGTGAGTAAGAGTGAAAACTATTATCAAGTACTCTAGGTTTAGTATGTGTACCTTATCCATTTCACTAGCCTGTGGAGCAGTCATGGCACTGCCAACTTTGCTTGAGATGTTACCTAATGAGGTTTTTAAATGAGACTTTGGACTATGCGTTTTGTATGCTAGTGGGGAGAGAGTTCCATTTTTTAGCCACTGAACTACTATATAGTGTCTCCCCAAAGCTGTTGTAGCTGTTGGTGACATCTAGTAGTAGTTTGCTTGATGATCTAAGAGGCCTTTTGGCTGAGTGATGTTGTACTAAGATTTTGAGGGCAGGACACTTATTGGAGAGGTAATAGATAGACTGACAGAGACACAGCTGATTGTAGGTTAGGAGGTTGGGCAGTTCAAGCCAGTGTAGTTGTCTCAAAGCAGTACAGTGATGAGTTCTATATGAGCAATTTGCAGCAAAGTGGGCAATTCTGTTATAGCAGGCTTTCATTTTGCTTAGTTCAGTTTTGTTGAGATTAGTCAGAATGGGAGATGCATAGAGTAGGGTGGATATAAGTTGGGAGCAAGCAATGGCTAATCTTGTGTTGTTGGTAAGAAATGGTTTGCTACGGTAGAGTGATCTCAGTTGGGCATGTACTTTTTTAATAGTTAAGTTGAGATGACTGTCAAATTTTAGGTGGGAGTCTATGGTTATTCCCAATAGCTTAGCCTGTGACACTGGAACGATTGGAGTAGCATTTGTGGAGCAGATAGTGAATTGACTGCTATCAATGTTTTTGTTAGAACTGGTTATAATCATAAGATGAGTTTTCTTTGGATTGAGGATAAGTTGAGATTTGGTAAGGTAGTTTTCAATGTCAGAGAATGTTAGTTGAGTTGTTTGCAGGAGGGTGGGAATGTTTTGTGCAGCACAGATTAAGGTAGTGTCATCTGCATACTGAATGATAGATGCATGCTGTGTGGGAGGTATGGAGGTGATTTGCGAAGATTGTGAATAGTAGTGGTTCTAAGATAGAACCCTGTGGTACTCCTATAGTTATGGGCTGCTGAGGAGAGAGAATTTTCCCATTTCACAGCTTGGTACCTGTCAGTTAAGTAGCTTTGGAACCAGGTAAGAGTGGAATTTGATAGGAGATATGCATATTAGAATAATTCTCATATTCCTGTACATATCTCTGGCATATTGCACTTGGATGGATTGTGTTTCAGTATTTCACATGCCCAGTCACCAGATAGGCTATAAATGTTTCATCAGATGAGTGGGGGTACTTGGTAACACAAAAATTATGATTTTATTTCCTGGAAATCCTGGAAATATTATGAGAGTATGACGTGTTCATAATTACTTTAATAACTTCAGCCAGGGGATATTTACATGGAACTCCAAGGTTTGGACCAAAAGTATACACAATGCCTTACAAACTTTGCAGTGATAGTTTGTCTAACCAGCACTGTATGGCAGATATTTAAGTGCATTTGTCCATTAAATATTCAGATCTCCATTGTATTCATAATTATGCAAATATCTCAAAAATGGAATACCATTTACAAATGTAGTTTGCAGCTAAATGAAGATCGCATCTGCCCAAACATTAGTCACACTGATAGTTGAGGTCTGTCTACTGTGGTTAAAGAAATATTAATATGTTGTTGCATAATTATAACAGGTACATGTATACATTCTCTAATTACGTGTTAAAAAATAAAGTAATTATGTCTGGATGACATATTGATATCAAGATGGTGAAGAGGAATGTTTGATGAATAACTTCCAGATTTAAAATTTTTTGCTAACTTTATTACTTTTGAGATGTATTCATCTGCTTACAGCTAAATTGAAAATATGCATTCTCTGAATTTTAGCTCAGGCAAAGGCTGTTAAGGCAGGAACTCTCAGGTCAAGGAAAAACAGTTAAGACTAGCTCTGAGGTTAACTGTCACTCTAAACAAAAAATGTTCACAAAGAGCAAGGTAAAGTCCAGTGATCAGAATGCTAGGCAGGTAATAGTAAGTAGCAAAGTTTGCTGAGATTCAAGAGAACATTCAAAATTCTTTCTTGACTCCTTCTCACAGAACTGTGTTTTTGGGATGTCAACTAGGTAGCATAGTTCAAACAGCTTTTCTTCCACAGGAAAAATAGGTCTATACAGATCTATTTCTAGAGTTTACACTCTGACTTTGGTCACTGCAAGGGAATACCTCAGGATTTTTGGTCTCCTGGCTTCATTGATTCTCATGATACCCCAGCACATCTTCACATGATAAAGATTCAGCGCTATTGGAAGTCACCTGGGTCCCAACACCAGCAACCCTTCACATTTTAGATTCCAGTACTGGGGTGTTTCATAAGAGAAATCACTTGATGGAAACAACTGATATCACTGAATCCAGGTCTCCCCTTCTTCCTTCCTTCCTGTTCCAAAGCAGTCAGTCACCACAACCACCACAGATTTTGCTTAAGGAGCATTTTCAAGAAGGATAAAAGTGCAGGTTGTGTGGGACACTAGCACATGAATATAAAAGAAATGCTTTCCCTGATCAAGGTACTTAATTTTCTGAATCAACGTTGGTCCCCAGGATCTCTTCAAGTTGTCACAGTCAATATCACAGTCATGTGGTATATCAGCAGGCAAGAAGAAACCAGGTCATAACCCTTATGCAAACTAATCAGGTTAGCTTGGAATATAGTTTCACCGCACACTCTCACTTTACAGGCAACCTACATTCTGTCAGAGCAAAACTTTGTAGCAGCCAAGCTGAGCAGGACAAGGGTGGATGGAAACTGGATCAGGTAGTCTTCCAAGATGTGATTCATCTCTGGAGAGTTCAATAAGTTAGACCTCTTTGACTCCTCTCTGAACAATCAACTTGCAAGATTCAGTTCTAGGACTCAATGCAAGAAGGTCTGGAAGACAGATGCCTTTTCTTTTCTTTGGACAGGAATGTTCCTGTATGCTTTTCCACATTTTCAACTAATGTTATGTTACTTCTAATTTTGTTTTTTTAAAGACACCGTAACATTACTTCATTTATTTTTTTAAAGCTTTATTTAAGGGAGTGTGAACATGTTTCTTCATTGGTGGTTTTGGTCCAACTAAGATATTTATTCAGTAGCTTAGTGAGAGTGGCCACTAGCTAAATGTGTTACTTCTAATTTTTTTAAAAAAGACTGTGACATTACTTCACTTATTTTTTTAAGCTGTATTCCTTTAAGAGGGATGCATACAGGATGCCTTATTGATGGTAGTGGCTGCAGCTCACCTGTGTGATATGAAGATGCTAAGTTGAGTTTTGTGTCTAAGCGTGATATGCGCAACAGGCATGGGGAGTCATGGAGAAGAATTTGGATCATTATTAACTTATAAACCTTATTTCTTTAATACTACTAATGGATAGGTTTACAAATTTGCAGCTGAACTCGCTAGGAGAAAAAGTACTTTTACTGTCATGTGTACATCTTGATAGCGCAGAATTTGGTGGATCAAGATTTTAATAGATGCATAAAATGTATAGAGTCAAAGAATGTGGCTGCTGAGGTGGAAAGTTTAAGGAAAAGAGATCTCAGCTGCAGTAGACCTTTTGATTTCCTGGAAAATGCCTGGTCTGATTTAAAGTGTAAAGACTTAAGTTAACACAAAAGTAGTAACACTGAGGTAAATTTGATTTCTGAGAGTATTCAGACTGATGTAAATTTTTCTTCTACGGGGGATAGTTTTACACATCAAAAATTGATAGGGAGTATAAATGTTTCTTCTACGGGGGATAGTTTTACACATCAAAAATTGATAGGGAGTAAAGTATTTTCATTTAGGAAATCTCTTAAAATGGACACTTGGGTCTAAACTGAGCCATTAACTCAAATGAACATGTTTGATGACAGAACTTTGGTACAGATGGTACCAGACAGTCAAATAATAGCAAAAGAACAAAATGAGAAGAAGAGAAGAAGGTAGGATAGTGATGCTGACATGATTTGTCAGTTTGAATCAGTTTTGTTTTGAATGATTTTTAGAGAAGAGGTGTGGGAGGAAACTTCAGAGTTACGTTGGAGAGTAACAACACAACAATGACTCAAACAGAAAGCTTGTATTTATTATTATTGCAAGTTATGGGGGATTCTGTGATTAGGAAAACCATTAGACCTCTTATTAGTATTTACAAGAGAAAAAAAATACAGTATCTAGTTTAGGGGAAAGTAAGCTGCAAGATATTTATACTAGTGTAGACATATTGTTAGGAAGTCTACTTACAGTTCAGTTATAGTGCACATCAAATGATTTGACAAAGACCCTTTATTACACATGCATAAGCTTAAGATTATTTTTAAGTTTGTTCTAAAAAGCAAAGTTAATGTATATGTTTTTCTGAGATTCTTCCGTCACTGGCTTTATCAGCCTATCAATTTACCTGAAGCATTACTGTTCAATAAATGGTTATGTAACTTTTGTATACAAAATGATAGAGACATTATCGGCAAATGGGAAGATTTTCATAATAAAAACTTGTTTACAAATGATAGCCTTTATCCAAATTTTGTTTAGATAGAAAACTGCTCATTGAGAAGTTAGCTAATATAGTAAAACATTTTTTTTAGATTTCACTCAGGTTTTAAGTGTGGTAACAACCAGGGAGGATGGAACACTGCATTAAATGTGTATTATACTGATGCAAGAAGTTTGCTTAAGAAGATAAATGAATAGGAATAGGGAAAGTGTACAGTTGCCTGGATACCAGTCATTTGGGTGTTAAGGAGGTGGAGAGGCAATATTTGCTGCATAGTGGGCAAATGTTAGAGAGTTAGAAGGTTATCCTAGTTTGGAACTATTCGTTTTGAAAGTGGAAGGTAATGGAAGGGGTTTTCCTTTCATTTTTGTTAGTAAGTTACAAAAGTTCTGCTCACACTAATGCAGAGCAGTTTTTGTACGTTGAATGTTTAGGTAAATTTATGACCTATAATAAGTTAATAATCCTAGGTGATTTTAATTTTCCAAAGATTAATTGGATTGATAAAACAACAAGGTCGATTTCGGAGGATAGATTTTACGGTTTATGTATGATTCATAACCTAACTCAAATGATAATATTCCCCACTAGATTGAATAGCATTGTTCTTTTACTAGCTAACATCCCACACAAGGTAGTTGAGGTGAATTAGAAAGTTCTGATCACACAGGTATTGAATTCAGAGTACTAATTAAATGTCTTTGTAAACAACAACTGGAGGTTATTTTTGACAAGTCAAAGATTTTTGACTTGAATGTAATAAACAGTATTAATTCTGTAAGAATTGATGCGTGTGAGGAAGATAGTGTTGAATAGTTGACAGGATTTTAAAAACGTATGCAGTGATCACTTGAATAATTTAAGAAAGTTATAACCAATAGATCAGTGAGGTATATACCGCCATGATGGAATACACGGCACACCAAACTTTTAATGAAGAAGAGAAAGTTTAGATTATGGAAGAATAATAGTAAAATCACAAAAAGAGCATATAATTTAGTAAGTAGGAGATTGAAAGCCTTAGTAAGCTTAGCTAAAAATAGATTTGAAAGAAATTTGTTGAGTGCATGCTCTACAAAGAAATGTTGTTTATATGTCAGACAGTCAGGTGAAAGAATAAAATATTTGGACCAGTAGTAATTGATGGTGTGGTTATTTACACTGAAGTGGAAGTGGCAAACTTGTTTAATAAGCATTTCTTACTAGATGAGGTTCCTGTAAGTGACAACATTTCTGATGAATATTAACTCGTTCACTCCAGTGGAGTTGTGGAAATTTGCACTGCAACTTCCAGTGGGCGGAGCTAAGCCTTTTGACAGAATCAAATTATGTCCTCACATTTCAAACAAATGTTCATATCTCTGGAACCATAGGGGTTATGAAAGAAGCATACATGGCAAACTTTTCAGCACAAACTATTTTTATAGTGATAGAATTCTTTAGGTTCTAAGTCTTAAACTAAATTTTATGTCACACTCAGTAAACACAGTAACTATTATATTTGTAATATTTTGTAAACAAGTTATGATATCTCAACAACCACTTAGGTTACACACATACTGTCAGCAGCATTTTATTCATCTAGCTGTGCACTTTCATTTGGATGTTCAGATAACAAGGAAAATGTGAAAATTATATCAATATAATTAATATCATAAAAACAACAGTTAACATCTACTTACCTTCATTAGACAGAGGTCAAATATTAATGCAGTAGAGTTTGCCATTGTGTAATCTTTAAGATGAAATCTTTTAAAACTTTGTACATAGCATGGTTTTGGAATTATTGATGCAAATATGAACAAGCAATATTTGATGCCTGGTGGTGTCACTCAGATGTAATGAGTTAATAGAAGTAGATCAAGTATGCCCCGTTTTCAGGCTGAACACTGTAAGGAATTTATTGAGTTGTATCAAACAGGATAGTGCAATGGCACCTGATAATATTCCATTGTGCTTTTGGGTTTATTGTAGTAAATTCATATACCGGCCACAATTAAAGTTCTTTTCAATAACCTGTTGCATTTAGTCATGGTTCCAGATATTTGGATACTTGCTTATGTTGTCCTGACCTTCTAAGTTGGGCCATATGACAACATCAAGTAAGGTATTTATTACAAAAATTTAAATCAAGACATACAGATACATTTAATGGACCTTATTTAACATGGTTTTATGCAACACATATCTACATTTACCAGTCTTACAGAATTATTTTGACCCATTGTCTGATGTACTTGATATGAATGTATCTGTTGTGGTGTTGTCTGGATTTGTTGAAAGCTTTTGACAGCATACCCCATTTTGCCATCTTGAACACACAAGCATATTGTTAGTCCTTAATGGGTCGAAGTTAATGAAGGAATCCCTCGGGTCCTTGGACCTTTGTTTAATTTTTTTTTCCACTTATACCTACTACTTCTAAAGCATGAATGGCTAAATAAGCAGATGATATTAAAATAGGATGTGTGGTTACTAACTCAGAAGATATCAACTGTTATAATTATTATTTGCATCAAGTAGATTTGTGGTTAAATCAAACTGGACTGAATGTTAAAAAATAAGTGTGCTGTTCTTTACTTTGGGAATCCCAGGGTAGAATAAAAAGTGAACTTAGGATCTACTAGGTTGCAGACCTTACTAGAATACAAATTGCTGTTAAATTAACGTCTAATGCCTTAAAAGTTAAAGTTAAACCATTGATAGTAAATGGATTAATTTTCAGGTACTTTACCACAGGTACCAAAAAATTTCTTACGAGACTGTTTACATCATATGTTCGCTCCATCATGGAGTACAACATGTTGTTTTGTACATATAATAAGGGATATTTCCTAGTTTTGGAGGGTATACAATGAAAATTGACTAAGAAAATCATTGAGTATAGAGACATGTCATATCATAGGTTCATATGAGGGTACTAGGCTATTGGCCCTAGGGCCTATATAAGCCTAGCCAAAAATGTACCCTGGCTTTCTCCACCCAAGAAAATTATTTTCCTGTGCCCCTGTTGAGCAGAGACACAGAAATGATCCCTGGGGTGAATTTCCTATCTCCCATCCAATCATCAAGATTTTTCTTGAAGAGTGCTAATGAGGAGCTCTGTTTGACATAGGTAGTCTGTTCCAGAGTATGGGAAGTCTCTGGGACAGGGATCTATCCCTTGAGCATGTTCTGTTTATTGTGGTGTTAAGGTTTAGGTCCCTAGAGCATGTAGCTCAGAGGGATTGGGATTTCTTTAAGTGGAGCATGTCTGGACGGTCTGCGTAGGGCATCTGTTTGAGGCCAGTAATCCTCTTTGTGAAGTATTTCTGTGGCCTTTCCAGTTGTTGTAGATGTCTTGTGAGGTACATACCAAAAGGAGCATTGTACTCTATAATGGGTCTAATGAGTGATGAGTAGAGGGGAACAATGACCTCTTTTTTTTTTTCTGGATGAGAAACCTTTTGTGATGAAGTGAGCCACGTAGAAGGATTTCCTGACCACTGTGGCGATGTGATTATCAAAGGAGAGACAACTGTTCACCTGTGTCCCAAGGTCTCATCACATTTTCGGCGTTAAGTAGACTACCAGCTATGTGGTAGTTCATGGGTGTACAGAGTTTTTACCAAAGGGGATGACAGTACGCTTCTTGGCATTGAGCTTCAGGCCATGGCTTTGACACCAGGCATCTGTCTCAGTGAGGCCCTTTTGTAGTTTGTCCACATTGTTAGGAGTTTCAATTATGGCTCCTAGTTTGCAGTCATCTGCAAACTTTGTTAGCCAAAGACCTTCTGTGTTAGCCTGTACTTCAGAGAAGTAGATACCAAACAGGAGAGGACCCAGGACTGAACCCTGTGGTACTCCACTTGTCACTGGTCTGAAGTCGGATTTGGAGTCTGCTACTTTCACAGTGTGGGTTCTGTCAGTGAGCCAGTTGGCAACCCATCTTGTGACATAGGGATTTATACCTAGTTTAATGAAAACAAAACATGTCTCCAAAATATATATTCTTCTACACTCAACTAATTCTCTTTATGAACCTAACCTTCATCTACTACCTCACCCAGCCTAACACCCTATCTCACACCCCACTCTTCCACACAGCCAGCTCTCTCAACTTACCCCACTCCTACTCAGCCATACCAATATCTCCTACAATTTGTCCCATCAAACACAATCTATGCTTTCTCTACAAACTTATCTCATCTTACAAAACTTCAACCCACACCCTACCAAAACTTCCCCCAACATCTCATATCACTTATGAAAGAAAACCCAAAAGCCCCTACTACATAAAGCAGATTCTATCATCTCTACTATTATCTGGAGATGTTCACCCTAACCCAGGCCCAAACACCTCCCCGTCTACCTCTAAATCCATTCAATTCGCATCCCTTAACGCACAAAGTTTAGCTAACAAAGTACCTAACCTCCAAGCCTGGCTACACCATAACAAACCATATGTCTTAGGCATATCCGAAACCTGGTTAAAACCTCATATAAAAGATGTGGAGATAGTACCACCTAACTTCTCCATTATTAGGGCAGACAGAACCCCAAAAATGGTGGTGGAGTAGCCCTAATCTACTCATCCTCTCTATGCATTACTCCCTACAATAAAGCTATTCCTCAATTCAACAATGCAGAATTAATAATATCCCAACTTCAATTAAATAAACACAAAAATATATGTATAGCCTCACTCTACATTCCCCCTGGAGACAATATCTGTACTCTTGAAGATATCCTTTCCTGGTTCTCAACCAATATATCTAATGAAGCCATCATTATGGGAGATACCAACATCAATTGGTCCTCCACTCAATCCCATACCCCCTCCATTAACATCAACTATATAACTTCTCACAACTCATCAACTCCACTACTAGGCCCTCTAAAGACTTCACTACTGGCAGTATTATAGATTGGATCTTAGTCTCTCACCCCCACTACTACCCTGATAGTGGAACTCTTCTTGATTCATTAAGCGACCACCTTCCCATCTTTGCTACACGCCTTCCTTCTCCCTCACAAGCTACCCATAATTACATAACTTTCAGATACCAAAAAAACTTCAACCCAGAAGCCTTCTCCAACTCCTTAAAATCAGAAAATCAGTTAACTGGAACTCCCTAAAAACTCTTCTCCTAGAAAGTGCAATCACTCACTTTAATACTACTTTCCTAAATCTTTTAGATATTCATGCTCCATTAAAAACCAAAAGAATAAAAAACAAAACTACCCCTTGGCTTACTAAAAGCACACTAACAACCATGCAGTTAAGAGATAAAGCCTGGACACGCTATCACAAGCACAAATCTCCCACTACCCTTAATGAGTACAAAACTCTTCTCAACACAGTAAAAAAGCTTATTTCAGCTGACCGTCAAAACTACTACTCTTCTCTTCAAAGTAAATACAAAACTGACCCGCACAAATTCTGGAAAGGTATAACCTCCCTCCTAAAACCTGGTACAACTGAAAACCCAAATCCCAACCCAAATGTAAAAGACAATGAACTTGTCACCGAATTTAACTCCTTTTTCATTAACTGTATCTCCAAACTAACCTCTTCCTTCTCATGCAACCATTCACCTCCTACTACCACCTGTCCCCCCTACACCCCCCTCTTCTCCACTCTATCACCCTACTACTTCCCAACCCACTACATTCTCACTGAAACCAATCCCTACTTCCACCATAAAAAAACTACTGCAGAAACTAAAACCATACACCAGTGCCCCTGATAACATCCCCTCACACTTCCTCAGCATATCTGCAGATGCCATCGCCCTCCCAGTTAGCATCCTACTCAACCGCTGTATCCAAGAAGGTCATGTTCCACAAATCTGGAAAAAGGCCTTTATCATTCCCCTTCATAAAGGAGGAAATAATACTAGCATTACCAACTTCCGGCCCATCGCCATCCTCTCTCCTATCTCAAAAATTCTAGAAAAATGTATCCATCTACAACTCCTTCCCTATCTATTAGACAACAACCTACTAACTTCTACTCAACACGGCTTCCGCCCTAATCATAGCACTATGACAGCACTCCTATCATTCCTTGAAACTGTGAATAAAGCTAGGGACTCTGGTCTCACTGTATCTACCATCCTACTTGATCTCTCCAAGGCGTTTGAAACTATCTCCCATAACCTCCTACTCACTAAACTGTCAAAGCTAAACCTATCACCTTTAGCTCTCACTTGGTTCACCAGCTATCTCTCAAACAGGCAACAAGCTGTCAAATGGAAAAAAGCCACCTTCTCTTTCCTAAACACCCCCACAGGTGTCCCACAAGGCTCCATATTAGCCCCCCTCCTCTTTAACATCTTTGTAAACGATTACTATCACTCTATTCCCCATGCTAACATCATCCAATATGCAGATGATTCTACAATCATCTGTGCCACCTCTTCCATTCCAACCCTCCTAAAACTCACTCAAGAAGCATTCTCCAACACAGAACAGTGGATGAAAGATAACCATCTTGCACTTAATGCGGCTAAATCAAAACTAATGATATTTACCCCCTCTAAAACCAACACATTTGATAGACAACTGTTCTCCATCACCAGTCAAAATAATACTCCACTTGAACCGGTATCTGAAACCAAACTTCCAGGAGTTCAAATCGATGATAAACTTAAATTCGAACCCCATCTACTAATAAACATTAAAAAAATACACCAAAAACTTGGCCTGTTCTATAGACACAAACGATTCCTCTCATCAGCTACCAAACTCACTCTCTCTACCACATTTCTCTTACCCTCTCTCCTATATGGTGCCCCTCTTTTAACTAATCTTCAATCATCTCTTAAAACTAAACTATCTGCCTGTTACAATAAAATAGCCAAATTCGCCACTAGTAACAAAGCTTCAACACATCACTGTGCACCACTCCATAAACTAAATTGGCTCGAACTTCCCAACTACCTCTCCTACACTCAGCTGACATATGCACACAAACTCATTTTCCAACCATCCCTCTGTCCCTCCCTATCCACTACCTTTAAAATTCACCTGACTCAAAGACTTCTCAAATCCACTAATCAAAACCTAATAGAAGTCTACATAACCTCCTCTCTTTTACCCTAGCTCGACTATGGAACTCTCACCCTCCCTCCATTCGCACCATCACTAGCCTTCCAACCTTTAAAAGCTCCCACCCCACATAAGCATTCTCCACTTCCTGTATTCTTACTACCCTCACCTTCTCTACTCCACTCATAATCAATTTCTTAATATCATTTGTCATCCTGAATGCCTTCTGTAAAAAAAAAAAAAAAAAAAAAAAAAAAAAATTTGTTATTAACTTTACTCTTTGTAACCTCTATGTCTTGTATGTTACATAGTGTAAATCTCTGTAACATGTAATTTTTGAAGGAGCTTTTCTCCCCAGGACTCCACTGAAAAAGGGTTCACTTGGCCCAGTGGACTATCCTGGTTAACCAACAGCAAATAAATAAAGAAATCTGACCAACGAGGAATTGACCTCTGGTGTGGAACACTGGATGCCCATATTGGTAATGACCAGGTCTAGGATATTACTGCCTCTGGTGGGGGTGTGAATAAAGTTGATCCAAGGCATTGGAATTTATGAATTCCAGAAAACGTTGAGCAAAAGTGTTGGTATACGAATAGTTTTCCCAGTTAATGGTGGAGTAGTTGAAATCGCCCATTATTAGGGTGTTAGGTTGTATCCTAATACTTTCCAGTGTATCAAGAAATGAGGAGTAGGAATCCTGGGGCATGGTGGGGGGGGGGGGGTCTGTAGCAAGCTACAATTTGGATTGCGGTGTTGCCCAGAGGTGGTTGCACTTGGATAATCTCGGATGCATTATGCTGTTCAACTAGCCTGGAGGTGTGGATATCCTTAATGAATATGGACACTCCTCCACCTTTAGTGCTTCGTTCTGGGTTAGGTGGCCAAAAGGTGTGGTATGAATTATAGCCTGGTAATGCATGGGTGCTCTCTGGAGCTTTGAGCCAGGTCTCTGTCACTGCACAGATGTCGATGTTCTCCATTTTAAGGAGTGCCTCGAGTGAGTGCATTTTGAGGTTTAGACTTCTAGCATTGAGTAGCATTACCCTCAGATTTTGCTTGCTTATACCTGTTAATGGTGGTGAATTTGTCATTTGAACCTTGCCTAAAAAGGCACTATAGAGGTGGCAAGAGCCTTGGCCAGTATCCCGAATTCCAAGAGCGACAGGTGCAAGCCATCTCTGGCCAAGCATCGTGGTCAGTCGAGCATGTCATCCCAGGCAGACAAATACTGGATCCCCGTAGAATGACACCAGAAGCTTAGCCAATTGTTGAAGTCAATCATTTTGTCCTTGTACTGTGGCATAATTCTGGGTGATGTCAGGATGCTACTCAGGGCCAGGGTCATACCTGCCTGGGCTGCAAGATCAGAGAGCTCCTCCATGTCTCTTTTCATGTAGTTCAGGGAGGTATGTCTCAGGTCATTCACACCAACATGGACAATGACAGTGTCATATTTGTACTTGTTGTGGAGCGACCTGAGTGCATTATGTGGCGGATCCTGGCACCTGACAGGCAGCTGACAGTAACTTTCTCATTGTTTAGCCTGGTGGAACATCAGTGTGCCTGACTATAGAGTCACCTATGACTAGAGTGTTTGGTACGTTGTTATGCCTTATGGGCTGTGGTTGAGTGGCACACTGAGTTTGTGGGCTATGTGCCATTTGGGTTGTGTTTGGGGATGGAGTTTGCTTGTGTTTCTGCTTTGGAGGTCCCTGATGCATGGGCAGGTTTTTATTGAGAGCCTCCGCTAATGTAAGTGTGTGTTTTGTGTTTCTATGTGTGTGTTTTGGTGGTGTAGGTTTTGAGAGACTATGTGATGAGTGTGGTGTGGTGCAAGTGTTTACCTTCTCCTCTTGACTGTCTAGTCCAATCTTGGGTGAAGAGAGCTTTGCTTCCAGTTTGGCAATATAAGTGCATCTCTCACAAGTTGTAGTGTTGGGTGGAAGGAGGAGAGGGTTGTCTGTGTACATGAAGAAATTGCTGCATTGCCCCAAGATGCCCAGATTCATCAGGTAGACAGGAGAAATCACCGGGAGCTGACCCTTAGACATGCTTGGATAGGTGCTTATTTATTAAGTACTAAAAACTGCTTTCCTCTAGACAAGTGCGGAAAGTTGAGTGCTGTAGTAATTTGTAACTTATTTAGTGCTTACAACGAGTTCTGAACAAGTGCTGAGTTCAAAGAAACAGATTTGAGTGCTGAAGCTAGAAAACTGGCTAGTTCTAAGAAACAAAATTAAGCTAGAAGGCTTCCCTCCAAAACAGAAAGGCTTGGGGGCCCAGAAGCATACAAACAGTCTAGACCACTTACGGGAAAGGCAGGAAACAAGCTTAAAAAATGTTTTGTTTTTTTTCTTTACCAGATGCTCTTTTTGTACGCAGTAGGAGTGCCTGAAATCAGAATATGATCTCACTGCACTCAGTTGAGTGAGCAAATGAGATGGGCCTAGAAGGAGTATCCAAACACCAACTTAGAAGAGGGCCGGGCAGTTTCAAAGCCACCAAGATTAACACCAAAACAAAAACAGGGAGGGTGGATTGGGATCTAACTGACAAAACAGAGTCAAAACTTCCATTTCAGTTAATATTCAGTGTAACACAAATAACTCAATTTAAATGCCGTATTATCTGAAAAATGTACAGATGAAAAGGTACTTTAATTCTCTTATGCATCCAGTTGAATACAGCTAGATCTTAGCCGGCCAAAGCTGAAGTTTTAAAGTTGGAACGCCCGGGTCACTTTACACTTGGTCTAAGATACTTAGGGAAGGACTGTGTGATGAAGAATGTCATAGTTTTTTAAATCCTAAATTGTTGAACCAAATAAATAACTAGAAGTGCAGGTTATAGCTATAAAATTGATGAGACTAGGACAACATTAAGAACAGGTTATTTAATGCAGTCAGTGGTATGTTTATAAAATAAATTTCCATTTCATATTTGTCAATCATCTTCTGTACAAGTTTTTTAAAAATAAGTTGGAATTTTGATGAGTTCTAGAGTACATATTTTTATTATGGAGTCTGTTCCCTGACTGTCCTGTGGCCTTTATGCAGGTGTTAATGAACTAATGAATTGTCCAAGGTACTTCTGAGGATGCAATCCTTCATTCTGGCCCAGGCAAAAGTGATTCTTCCATCATTGGAAAATGGCCAGGGGCAATTACAAGCTTCTTCGCAGAGTTGATGTAGTCACACAAGAACAGTGATGTTTGATACACCCTGACATCAACCTTCAGTTAACTGCCTTGGTTACAGGGACTTTAATTCCCTTTATGCATTTGTTTACTGAGGGCTTACAGCAGGTACTAATGGAGGCAAGAAAGCTTATCAATAGAAATTCATATATTTTCAAATGGTGCCAACAATATAACCAGCACCCATTTAGGGCTAATTATTTTCTGGTTTTATAATATTTTTGTGAGTTACTATCCTGTGGTCTTTCTCCCTCCTCTGTCATGGTTCATTTGTCAGCCATATCGGCATGTCTGCTCATGGATCCTCTTCATTCAATTCATTCTCATGTGAAAATGTTCTTGAACGGGTTTTGCATTAAATGCCTCCAAGAAAACTGCTGGCCCCTCCTTGAGATCTTAATTTTGTGTTAGAAAAACTAAGACATGCTCAGTTTGCACCAGCTAACATGGCTAACTTGAGGTTCTTAACATGAAAAACCGTTTTACCGATTGCTGTGACCTCTGCAAGAAGGGTGTCTGAGTTGCAAGCTGCTATGATGTCAGCCCTATTTCATTTTCCACAAAGACATTTTTTTAGAGCTAATTCCTCTTTTATGATTAAAGATTATGAATGTTCTTTAAGAAAAACTATCCATCTCCTTGTTTTCTTTCCTGAACAAAAAATGAGGGAGAAAGGATACTGCATACCTTGGATATTCATAGACAACTTGAGTACTATCTTGACATATTAAATCTTTCAGATCTTCAGATCAGTTGTTTATTTCTTGTGAAGGTGAAAAGAAGGGAGATGCTGTCAAAATAGACCATTTCAAAATGGTTGTCTAAAGCTATTAGCTGCTGTTGCACTCACCACAACAAAACTATTCCAGTCAGGGTCTAGGCCAACTCTACCAAG
This sequence comes from Protopterus annectens, assembly GCF_019279795.1. Taxonomy (NCBI): domain Eukaryota; kingdom Metazoa; phylum Chordata; order Ceratodontiformes; family Protopteridae; genus Protopterus; species Protopterus annectens. Next base: position 1,446,224,483 of record NC_056735.1, read on the forward strand.
GGTCATGGCTTTATCTATGGCTGCAACCTGTTCCTCTGCACATACTTTTAACAAAACAGTATAAATCTGATTTCTTTAGTTTTAGATGAGGCTTTGCAAGGACCATTCCTGATGGGGCTGCTGGAGTCTTCTTTCACATTCCAAATGAAGTAAGCAAGAGTAATCTACCCATAACATCTAAGGCTACCACAGCAGTGATCAGAAAAAGGAACTAGTTTCTAACTATTAATGAGTATGCCAGCATTACCACACACACACACACACACACACACACATGCACTCCAGCACCCCTTCTCCCTCAAATCTTTCCCAGAAATTTGGTGTTAGTCTTCTTCTTTGACAACAAATTGTATCAGACAGATGGGTTATGAGAATAGTTTAGGAGGGTTATAAGTGGTACTGGATAGACATCCTTCGTCATCTTCCACACCAAAGATAAGAAAACCTACTACTCACGCAGTCAAAACACACACACTAATAATCAAGAACTGTTTTGGGCCTCACTAAATAAACTTTTAAATCCAGGACAAACTGCACAGCCAGCACCAAACACACAGAGACAAAAATCATACCATAGCCTACCAGTTCAGTACCCATTTTATACAGACAGTACAGTTGTTAACCAACCAGGCAATTAATCAACCTCTTGAGGTTCCTACTCCACCCAATAACCTCCTTTACCATTTCTCCTTCTAACCAGTTCTCACAGATACCATCAAAAAATTCCTAAAAAAATTAAAGCCTACTGCAACTGCATCTAATAGTCTACATGGTGACTATCTTAACTCTTTCACACCTAGACTAATTGGAATTCAAACCTCCTGATACCTGAAGAGTTCCTGGCTGGGCAGCCTTTGCCTGAGCTAAAAATCTGAGAATGGGGTTTTTCAGTCTGACTGTAAACAAATGTATATATTTCAAAAATGATAAAAGTTATAAAAAAAAAGTTTAAATATCAAAGTTATTCAGCACATACTCCTCTTCACAGCAATGATATTAATATGAGAGCCACATTAATTTTATATTGAAAAGTAACTAGATAATATATATGTTTAGTTATTAAAATTCCACAAACGAGCATTAATATCTCTGCAACCATAGTAGACAGACCCTAATTTTTAATAGAACTTTTATTCAGGCAGACATGGTCTTTATTTGGCTACAAATTAGTTTTATAGATGCCACTCCATTTTTGAGTTATTTGCTTAATTATGAATGGTATGCATATTTAATGGACAAATTTAAATGTGTGCTATGTAGTGCTGTTTAGACACCAAGTATCAATGCAAAGTTTGTGTCAGCATTGTGTATACTTTCATTTGATATCAGGGAATGCCATGTAAATACCCTCTGGTTCAAATTATTAATATAGTTATGAACATATGCCATACAGTCATAATATTTAAAGCAAAAAACTCATACTTTTTATGGTACCAAGCACCAGTGTGGTGTAAGGAGCCATTTGTGACCACTCTAGTTGCTGGTTATGTGAAGCACAATCTATCCAAGTACATGATTACAGAGATACATACAGAAAAATGATGTGTATAACATAATTATCTTATTACCGAATAAATATCTACTGACTGGTAGTACACAGTGCAGATCAGTGACAGCTTTTCCAACTTTATGTATGCTTTAATTTCATACCCAGAAGAACCATGTAATCACCTTATGGTTTGAGTTAAAAAAATGATTAACATGTGGCATGCATTCATAATATTTCCAGCAAAAAACTAATTTTCCTGTGGTACCAGTTACCCCATTCATCTGAGGAGTCATTCATGACCTCTCTTGTGACTGGGAGTATGAAAAATTGAAATCACGATTCCTCAAAGTGCACAATGTCACAGAGAAGTACAAAATTACAATAAATATGGTAAGATGCATGTGTTATTACTATGCATGTATAAATATCTGCCGAATAATAGTATGCAGACAGCAGGTATTAGCTACACATTTTGCAGCATTGTTTACGTTTTCATTTAATACCAAGTAATCACCTTATAATATAGATTATTAATATAATTGTTAACATGTGACATACATTCATAATATTTTAGCAAAAAAAAAAAATCACTTTTCTTGTTATACCATTTGTCTGAGGAGCAATTCATGATCTTCCTGGTGAAAGGGCATGAGAAATTCTGAAATCACAATCTGTTCAAGTCCACAATGCCACAGATATGTACATAAATTGTATAATTGTTCTAATATTCATATGTTATTACCAAACAAGTCTATATAGCATTTGACTGGTGATGCACAGATAGTGGGTTTCCGTAACAACTTTTGCAACATTATGTAATCTTTCATTTGATAACTTGAAGTGCCACATAATCAACTTATTGTTTGAGTTATTAAAGTATTAAGATATGCCATATTCATTATATAGCCAGCTAAAAACTCAATTTTCTTGTAGTACCAAAATCCCCATTCATCTGAAGAATCATTCATGACCCCTGTGGTGAATGCTCATGTGAGATACTGAAATCGCAATCCAGTCTAAGACTGCTGTATGTATGAAATTAAATGAACTGACACAGGTACTATGTTAAAGTCCTGTAAGCCAGTATAAGTAAGTAAAACCTGATTGATTAGTAGTGCTTAGCTCCACTGTCCAGTCTGGTTGTCATTGAGGAAACTATATTTGTCACTTATATCAGCTCTGTGAAGTAGGGCAGGGGAGTTTTTCATGGATGCATTCTCCAGCCTGTAGCAAAGGAAATTCCTTTGTTCCTTCCCCTCCATTCCTCTTGATCCCTCGTCTTGTCAAAGAGTTCAGAGAAGAAAGACGAAAGTGAAATCTCATTGTCCTGTGGTAGCCAGGAATGGCATAACTTCACACTTGCAGGTTCTTGCTAACTCAGGAAAATTCCCTTGCAATCACCAAGGGTGTCAGTTGTAGTTGTATTGGCATCTGATCACACTTCGAGGCCTGGCTGCTCCACTACTTCCTCTGATCCTTCCGGACTTCTCAGGAGTGTTGGAAGAGAGTGGGGATACTAAAAACTTTTCTGTAAGCCAAACTTATTCCGACACATGAAACAGATTTTCCATTTGGCCAGAGAGGATCCTGGTAACATCCCATTCAGTTTATTTATTTATTGATCGGGAAAGTCCACTGGGTCATAAAGAGCCCATTTTCAGTGGAGACCCAAGGAGAAAAGCTCCAGGACAAAAATAACAGTTTATATACAAGTTTACAATGTATAACAACATAATAATACAAGTTTACAATGTATAAATTCATAATATACAAAAAAAAGACAAGGGTATACCATAGGAACAAATTAAAGTGGGCAGAGTTCACCAGAGTCAGGTAGATAAAAGCTGCAGAAACTGTAGCACTAGCGTTTGATCTGGGAATATTATAGAAATGAGTGTAGAAGGCATGCAAAGTATCAATGGGAGTTCAGATTGTTAGAGAAGAAATTAATGTTAGTAGCAGGAGGAAAACAAGTTAGTACCATTTCAACCATTACGAGTGCAGTGAACGTGAGACTAGTCATCTTCTAGTGCAGATGTAGAGCAAGAGATAGAGTGATGGAGAGGCTAGATAGAGTAGGTGCAAAGCAAGGTAGTTAGAGTTGCCAGATAACGTAGTAGCAAAGTTAAGTCTAGAAAGTAGAAAGAATCAAGTAATAGCTTCATAGGTAGTAGTAGGTGCATTAGTGCAGTTACATACCCAGTTAGAAATGAGATGATTGTGAGGGGCAGTTTTGAAGATAGTGACGCTGTTCACAGCATACTGGGGATGGGAGGTTGTTCCATAATTTGGCAATGATCCAGGAGTATAAGAGTTTGCCTGCAGGTAGATTTGGCTTATGAATCTGGAGTAGGTGTTAGTGTTCTGAGCAGGAGGGAAGTAGGGGGCAAGTAAGGAGCTAAGAGCAGGGCAGTCTAATGGTTTATGGATAAGTTTATGTGAGGTGGTCAGCTGTATGAGTAATAGATTATGTGGGAATTCTAGCCATTGTAGTTTCTTTAAGGTTATGCAGTGGTGAGAGGAGTAGTGGCTGCCTGCAGCAAATTTGGCAATTTTGTTGTAGCAAGACTCCAGTTTTAGTTTCAAGGAAGATTGCAAGTTAATTAACAATGGTGCACCATAGGTTAAAGATGGAAGTAGGTATGTGAGGGCTTGAGCTTATTAACTGGTAAGGAGAGAAACCTGTTATGCCTATAAAGTAGCACTAATGTTTTGTGAGTTTTATTAAAATTTGATTTTATGTGCAGGTCGAATTTTAGGTTCTCGTCTATTATGACTCCTAGTAGTTTGGTGTTGGCTACCAATTTGATTTTTACAGAGTTTAGTGAGAATATGTTGAAACCTTGTCTGTTCACATTTGTATTTCTTTTGGGGGTACACAGCATAAGTTTAGTTTGTTTGGCATTTAGAAAGATATGGCTTTTGTGGAGTCACTATTCTGTGGTAGAGTGCTGTTTGGGTCATATGTTGTAGAGTGGCTGGGTTGGGGACAGAGTAGACTATGGTTGAGTCATCTGCATACTGGACTAGGTGTATGGAATAGCTTGGTGTAGATTGTTTATGAATATCTTAAATAAGAGAGGCCGTAAAATTGAGCCTTGTGGAACACCTGTAGGGTTATGAAGGTAGGGAGAAAGAGTCTTGCCATTTAAATGCATGTTGCCCCTCTGAGAGAGAACTTTTAAACCAGTTAAGAGATTGAGAGGAAAGTCCTATAGAAGTAAGTTGATACAGGAGAATGGTATGGGAGATGGTATTTAATGCTTTTGATAGGTTCAGAAAGAGGGCTGAATACTGTATGGCCTAAGTCATGGGCTTTGTTGATTATGTCTAAGAAGGAAATAAGGGCAGTAGATGTACTATGCCCAGGATGAAATCCATGTTTGATTGGGGAGATAATATTGTTATTTAGAAGGTAATGCATGAGTTGTTTTTGGACACAGTTTTCCAGAATTTTTGAGATAGGGGATAGAATAGCAATGGGTCGAAAGTTTGATATATCAGAGGATGGGCCGCCTTTATGAACTGGGAAGATTATAGCTTTTTTCCAAAGGCAAGGCACATTGAATTCCTGGATGGACCTGTTGATAAGGATACTAATTGGGTAGGCTACTGAGTCTGCAGCAATATTAAGAAATTTGGCAGGAATATTGTCAGCAGAATTAGAGCAGGGCTTTAGGTTTTGAAGGAGTTTTTTTATGGAAGATGTGGAGATAGTGAAGAGCTTGAATTCTAGTTGATGTGGTTCCTTGATACAGTTTTGGGTAGCACTTTTTGGGCTTGAAAGATTATGCAGGGGTAGGGGAGGGGAGTTGGGTAGAGATGTGATTGGATGGTAAGGCTGTGGAGAAGGAGGTAGTAAGATTGGCTATTGTATCAATGAAGTAGGAGTTGAATTTAAAGGCGATAAGGTCAGGTGACATGTTAGGGTATGGGCAAGGATTAGATCTAGTGCCAGGGTGTAAGAGATTATTGACAGAAGACCAGAACAGTTTCACATTATTTTTCCTGTTTGTAGATTCCAGAATTGCTGCTTATATTTGCAGATAGGTTTTTTGGCTTGCCTGCATGTCATCATCCTGGTGCATCTCTGCCACATTTATGATTTCGGCCTCAGATGCTTAGTATTTTGAAGTGCACCTCAACTAGTTCTGACAATGTTAATTATATGGAAGTCAAGAGTATGGCCCTGCATTCCATGTGGCCGGGCAGCTCCTTAAAGAATTGTTGCAGATTTGCTCTCTTTTAAGGTGCCCCCAAATTGTTATCTAAACTTATGATCAACAGACTTGCCTCAAGAATGCCTCCTTTTCAGGTGTTTGTGTTCAGGGCACTTGTTTATCACTGCTTACATTCACCAAGCATTGTCTGAACTTTGATTGCAGGAATCAGGCTTTCTTTGGTATATCTGTACTTTAACTCAAATTTTTGAGTGTTGGTGCTTAAGCCATCTTACTACAACTGATTTGGTGGGTTTACTACTAACCTCCCAGTCATTAACCCATCAGGGAGGGGGTCTCCCTTTTAGATCCACTGATATGGTAATAGCACATCTCTATTATACCTGATCCCCCCAAAACGTGCACGCTGATTGGCCAGCGTGCCCGTTGTAAATCGAGTTATACTAATGGAAAAAGGTCCGGTCGCCCGGACTTTTTTCCATTAGTATAACTCGATTTTTTAAAACACTGTCTCGCTATGTTAAATGGGTTTAACATATCGAGACAGCTTTAAAATAAGCAACTGAGATCTCCGTTGCTTATTTTAAAGCTGTCTCTATGTTAAACCCATTTAACATAGCAATGTTAAAAACGGAGAAAGCAAGATCTCCGTTGCTTTTTCTAGTGTTCGCTATGTTAAATGAGTTTAACATAGCGAGACAGTTTAAAATAAGCAGCGGAGATGTCCGTTGCTTATTTTAAAACTGTCTCGCTATGTTAAACTCATTTAACATAGCTATAAAAAGCAACGGAGATCTTGCTTTCTCCGTTTGCCCACAACTCTGATGTACTGCGCAGGCGCGCAGTACATCAGAACTGCCGCGGATGCCAGACATCTGCTGAAGGGCAGTAAACAGGCATTATACTATGCCATTATTTAAGAAAAGTAATAGTTTCTTTTCTTAAATAATGTCATGGTATAATAGCAATAACCCACTTCTGGGTGTGGGTAATGCTAAATTTACCCACGGCTGGCTTTGTTTGGTCCCTCGGGCCGCCTCGGGACCAAACCACGCCAACCGTGGGTAAATTTAGCATTACCCACACCCAGGCGTAGGTTATTGCTATAATAACTCATATGAGGTCCTCACTGAATAGTCCCATTTAACCTCTCACTGTGACCCTGTGCTTGGATAGCTTCCTGTTTCCATAAGTTGCTGTAGTCTCCTGCATGTCAGTGCAGTGTCTATCTTTGGATTGCTTGTTAGTATTGCAGATGTTCAGTGTTGCTACTTGATTTGCAGGAAGTGCAGTTTCTAGTGGTTTGAGGTGGATAAACTCAGGACCTGGGCATTTTTATGTATTCTGTGTATTAAGCTAGTATACACACCAGCACTAGGCGATTGCATGCCTGGTCATGGGAGCTTCTGAAAAAAATAGTCTATTCTATTTCTGGAGAGGATGAATAGAGTTGTTGACCCATCAGGAGAGGTTAACTCACAAATCAGCTGAGAAGGTGACAACTTATTTGTTTAGTTAGTGCTTTTTTATGACAAAAAAAGACTTTTGCATTTGATGCGTGGTTCAGTAGTTCACATTGCTTTACAATGTATTGATTATTTAGTATTGCAATCATTCAAATGAAATGTCTCTTCAAAAACTGGGCAAGAATAAATGCAAGTAGACAATTACATCAGCATGCTTTGAGAAATTGGAAGAAATTCAGCATACATATAAAAACCCTCTCAGACAAAAGGAGAGCACGCAACTCCACAAAGACAGTAAATAGAGGTCTGAACCAAAGCATACTTTAAGCTCTGAGACAAACTTTGACTACTGAACCACCAGACTTGAGTGTTCTGTTAGGTCTGCATGGAAATAACTAGGAGACTTTCTTCTGATTTTGAAGAAGACAGTAGTTTTGTGTAAATTAATGTAGCACGTAATTTTCTTCAAAAACTGAATGTATATGTGAAATCATATTAAATTATCAGTACTTTTCCATTATCGGGGCAACACTTCTAATGAGCGCTTGGAATCTTACCATGCACTCACAGTGATCTCACAGTTGCTGCTGATGTGGGTACCACACACAAACAGTTATTTTCCTGTCATATTTACAGTTCTTATTTAGAATGCAAACTTCTGAATATCAGCAAAACTGTCATTTACATAAACAAAAGGAGCAAATGTTTTGCATTCACAAAGGTGCTAAACTCAATAAAGTCAGAAAACCTTCAAATTGTACACTATTGAGTCACCCAAATACGTCCCTCTTATTTGCTCAAGAATAATGGAGAAAGTCAAAAATAATGAAAGGGGGGAGACAAAGGCCAAAATCAAGGACAATTTTGAAATATTACTAAATTGACTTAAAAACGAGAGGTTTTGGACAGCATGCATTTTGTGAGCAGTAAGAACTATGACAATAATTTCTAGTATTACTGACTGACTGCTATTCTCAACAGTTGGTGAAAATCAAGTGTCAAGGCAAAATACGGAGAAAGAGCAGGGACGTGCTGCAAGGGGTACAGTCATATACACACTCAAAAAAAAATGCACGCAGATTAAAATGAGCATTTACAAAGCACCACAGTTCAAGTAAGAGTTTTAGCAAATGCATATTTAACTCTCCCTTCGTTGCATAAGAGTGTGTAAACTTTAAATACAGACTCTGTTAATGGATAATCACATCTCAGTTAAATCATGTGCATAAATGTTACTACTTATATAACAACATGCCTATACTTTCTGGCTTAAAAACCTGTGTTTGCTCGTGTTTGCGCTTGTTTTACCTCGGTGGATCCTGCAGACTACTACAGCACCAGAAACAAGGAAGAGATACTTTTTGCTGATTACAAGTACCCTTTTGGCTTTTTTTGACTTTTTGCTAACTGCACTTGCACTTCTCAAAGCCATTTTTTGCTACTATTTCTACTGTATTTTAAATCGTTTTACTGTTGTGCACTTGATGTCTGATTAATTTGAAAGTTTAAACTGCATTTACCGTTGTAGGCTACACACTAAAGTGCAGTAGCCTTTTCTGTGCTTATTTACTGTTTAATTGCGTTTTTCTGCTGAATTTAACCTAAAAAAAAAAAAAAAATTACTATCTGTTTGCACGTTTTCCACCGTTTTTCTATACTAGAATAGTCTGGATCCCAGATTTGCTGGTTTCAGGACTTTAGTTTTGTGTTTGAGTTGTCCAGACCTTGCTGTGGTAGAGGGAAGTCTTTCGGCTTCTTATTGGGAGTGGTAAGCATTGAGTTTCTTATCTGTCGCTAGAGGAGTGGTTTCTAGCTCAGGAATTTTACCTTATGGCCGTTTGGGGCTGCTTTCTATCCCTTTCAACTCTCTGGCTTAAAAGCCCGTGTTTGTGCCGGTTTGTGCATTGTGCAGAGGCCGCTTAGCTAGGGTTAAACTATTCCCAGTGCCAGAAAGTTTGCTCTCTAAATTTTCCCATAGTACTAGCCAGTTTTCTAGTTTCAGCACTCAAAAATGTTTCCTTGTGCTCAGCACTTGTTCAGAACTCGTTGTAAGCACTAAATAACCTACAAATTACTACAACACTCAACTTTCCTCACTTGTCAAGAGGAAAGCAGTTTTTAGTATTTAAATTAATAAGCACCTATCCAGGCATGTCTAAGGGTCAGCTCCTAGTGTTTTCTCCTGTCCACTTGATGAATCTGGGCATCTTGCGGCAATGTAGCAATTGCCTCATGTACACTGACAACCCTCTCCTCCTACCATCCAACACTGCAACCTAAATGAGATGCACTTATATAGCCAAACTGGAAGCCAAGCTCTCTCCAGCGAAGACTGAACTAGACAGTCAAGAGGAGAAGGTAAACATCTGCACCATACACACTCAACACAGTCCTTCAAAACCTACACCACCAAAACCCACACATAGAAACACAAAACACACAACTACATTTACGGAGGCTCTCAAAAGAATCTACCCAAGCAACAGAGACCTCCAAAGCTGAAATGCAGACAACCGCCACCCCCAAACACTATCTAAATGACACATAGCCTAAAAACTCAGTGTGCCACTCAACCTCAGCCCATAAGGCAAAACAACATACCCAACACACTAGTCATAGGTGACTCTATAGTCGGGCACACTGATGTCCCACTCACCATGCTAAACAAGGAGAAAGTCACTCTCAGCTGCCTGTCGGGTGCCAGGATCTGCCACATAATGCACGCACTCAGGTCACACCACAACAAGTACAAATATGACAATGTCATTGTCCATGTTGGTGTGAATGACCTGAGATGTACCTCCCTGGACTACATGAAAAGAGACATGAAGGAGCTCTCTGATCATGTGGCCCAGGCAGGTATGACCCTGAGTAGCATCCTGTAATCACCCAGAATGTTACCGCAGTACAAGGACAAAAATTGACTTCAACAATTACCTAAGCTTCTGGTGTCTTTCTAAGGGGATCTAGTATCTGTCTGCCTGAGACAACATGATCGACAGACCATGATGCTTTGCCAGAGATGGCCTGTACCTTTCGTCCCTTGGATTCCAGATACTGGCTAAGGCTCTTGCCATTCCTAGAGTGCCTTTTTAGGAAAGGTTCAAATAACAAATTCACCACCGTAACAGGTGCAAGCAAGCAAAATCTGAGGGTAATGCTGCTCAATGCTAGAAGTCTAAACCTCAAAATGCACTCAGTCGAGGCACTCCTTAAAGTGGAGAACATCAACATCTGTGCAGTGACAAAGACCTGGTCCAAGGTTCCAGAGAGCACCCCTGCATTACCAGGCTATAAGTCATACCACACCTTTCAGCCACCTAACCTGGACCGAAACACTAAAGGAGGAGGCTTGTCCATATTCATTAAGGATATCCACACCTCCAGGCTAGTTGCTCAACATAATGCATCCAAAATTATCCAAGTGCAACTAACACTGGGCAAGACTGCAATCAGGTTGTAGCTTGTTACAAGTCCCCCACTATGCCCCAGGATTCCCACTCCTCATTTCTTGATATACTGGAAAATTTTAAGCTACAACCCAATACTAATAATGGGCAATTTCAACTACCCCACCATCAACTGGGAAAACTACTTGCGTACTAACTCATTTGCTCAACGTTTTCTGGAATTCATAAATTCCAATGCCTTGGATCAGCTTGTCCATATCCCCACCAGGGGCAGCAATATCCTGGACCTGGTTATTAACCAGTATGTGTAACTGGTGTTCCATGCCAGAGGTCAACTCCTCGCTGGTCAGATCCGACCACAAGCTAATCACCCTAGACATCCATATCCCACCCCCACCAAAGAAACCACCATAAAAAACTTCTCCAAAGCCAGCTTCATGCTTCTTAGAAGTGTCAAACTTCACAATACCCATGCAGATGGAAAATAGAAGTACTACTGCTGAATCTTAAACAAATGCACTGTAAAGCACACACATGAGTGCATGGATCATGCCATCCCCAACAGAACCAAGACACTGTCCTCCAAAAAAAAAAAAGAAGCCAATCTGGTGGTCCGCTACCATAATCAAACTCTACAACAGAAGGAAGAAGCTGTTACAAAAAAAGAGTAAAATCCCATGATTGGAGGAACTCCCTGGTCACCCTCGGTAAGAAGCTGAGATCCCTCATAAAATCCTCCAAAGCTAGTTAAGAAAATAAAATTGCCACTGATTCTAAAGACAACCACAAAGCATTCTACAGTTATGTCAAGAATTTCAATGGCAACACTCGGATCTGCTCTGAGCTACAGCACAATAGCACAAGATATACAGAACCAACTGATATTGCCAACATCCTGGCAGATAGGTGCAGTGCAAACTTCACACCCTCCTCACCCCCAAAGGGCCCATCACTATACCAGAAGAATGCAAAGCCCCTGTAATCATGGATGCACAAGTAAAGACCGCATTCTCCAAAGCCAAGAACACAGCATCCATGGGACCAGACAACATCACAGGCTGCGTTCTGCATGAACTACAGATCGAACTGGCACCCCACCTAAGTACCATGTTCAGTCATAGCCTCACTTCAGGCTTTTTGCCTACTAAGTGGTGCACAGCAATGGTTATCCCACTCCACAAAGGGGATGCCACCACAGACCCCAGGAACTACCGCCCCATTAGCCTGACGAGCCTAGTCTGCAAGGCAATGGAATGCATCATCTTTGAGCTTTTAAACAAAGACATAGGTAACCTCCAAACTCTGGACTCCACTCAGTTTGGGTTTGTAAAAGGTAGATCATGCCTCCTAAACCTGATTGACTTCTTTGAAGCAGTCACCAGAGCTGTGGACGAGGGTAAGGTGGTGCACACACAGCCTATCTTGACCTCACCAAGGCTTTCAACACCATCTCCCACTCTGGAATTATAGATTAACTCAATAAACTGGGCATACATCTGTATGTCACAAGATGGGTGGCCAACTGGCTCACTGACAGAACCCACACAGTAAAGGTAGCAGACTCCAAATCTGACGGGTTCAGTCCTGGGTCCTCTCCTGTTTGTCATCTACTTCTCTGAAGTTCAGTGTAACACAGAAGGTCTGTGGCTATTGAAGTTTGCAGATGACTGCAAACTAGGAGCCGTAATAGAATCACTTAATGATGTGGACATTCTACAAAGGGGCCTCACTGAGACAGGTGTTTGGTGTCAAAGTCATAGCCTCAAGCTCAATGCCAAGAAGTTCATTGTCACCCCTTTTAGGAAAAACTCTGTACCCATGAACTATCACATAGGCAGTAACCTACTATACACCAAAAGTGTGATAAGAGACCTTGGGACACAGGTGAACAGTAGTCACATCGCCACAGTAAGGAAATGCTTCTACGTGGCACACATAATCACAAAGGTGTTCTCCTCCAGAAAAAAGGAGGTCATTGGTCCTCTCTACTCATCCTTCAGCAGACCCATCATAGAGTACAGTGCCCCATTTGGCATGTACCTCACAAGACATCTACAAGAATTGGAAATGCCACAGAAATACCTCACTAAGAGGATTACCAGGCTCAGACAGATGCCATATGTGGACCGTCTCAAAAAACTCCAGCTCTACTCCATCGCATATCGCCTACTGTGAGGCAATCTCTACCTAACATACAAAGCTGTGGCAAACCCTGAGCTGTTGGACATGCTACACTTAAAGAAATCCCAATCTCTCAAAGCCACATGCTCCAGGGACCTAATCCTTGTCACCACAATAAACAGAACATGCTGGAGGGGATAGATTCCTGTCCCAGAGACTTCCCATACGCTGGAACAAACTACCCATTCATGCCAAACAAAGCTCTTCATTAACCCTCTTTAAGAAAAATTGTGACGATTGCATGGGAAATAGGAAATTCACCCTGGGGATCACTTCTGTGGATCTGCTTGACAGGGGCACAGGAAAATAATTTTCTTGGGTAGCAAAAGCCAGGGAACCTTTTTGGCTAGGCTTATATAGGCCTCAGGGCTGATAGCCTAGTACCTACCTAAGAACCTATAAGACTTAAATTCCACAAAACACAGTGAAGCACACTGCTGTCAAAACCTTGTCTGTCAGTGGAAGAAGCAAAAGCCTTGTGTCAGTGTTACATAACTGGAAAATATCCATCCAAAAAGTATGTACGGTTTCCAAAAGGAGTTATTCTTTAACAACTAGGTTGCATAATACCAACTCGCTGATAACATGTGCATATGAATACCAATTAAATAAAAGTTTGTAGATTTACACATATTGAATATATTTATTGGGACATTTTCTTTTTTGTAGAAACATCAGATCAAAAAAGCCACTTCAGGGCTAACAGCTGTGCAATCATTGTGTGCGCTTGCTAGTGCGTTGGAGGTGTTGCCCCAATAACGGAAAAGTACCAAATTATCATATTTTGTAGTTGACTGTAGAATATGTACTTATTGTCTTTCTATATATTTTTATATTTCCATGTAGGCCATTATCAGCTAAACCAAGGCCTTTAGGATCCAGAGATGTATTGCCAAATAATCGACAGTTATATGAAATGGTTTTGACTTACAGCTTTCATCAAGTAAGACATTTTTTATGAGTATATAATTGCGTTAACTTTACTACCAGAAATGTTCTCAGACAGCATTTATTTGAAAGACTTCCACAGTCTTGGTTGTGCTCATTTTTATAAACATTTCAGTAGGATGAAAACTATGTATGCAGGCAGTTTTGCATCTCACAGGTCATAGTTTTTTTTTTCTTTTTTTCTTTAATCTTTACTGTTAGTTTCTGAACATCTTCACTACCTCAGTTGCCATTAATCTCATTGTTGCAGAAGGATTTGCAGGTAACCCTGTAACTTTGTGCATCTTGTTCGTTTGTCATGGACAGTCTAACATACACATTTTGTGCTGACAGATGCTGTGTAATTTTCAATGTAGTACTAAAACTGTGCATCAGAAAAAAAACATTTAATTATTTTGTTTGTTTGTTTAACTGGCTAAGTGGACTAATCCATTTTTTGAACCTTTTTCAGACATGACCTAGGCTACCAGTGGCGGGGGTGGGGGGTGCAAGGGATTCCAAATGTGCTGCATTGTATTTGCAGTGATAATTATTGCTATTGTTTGTAAAATTGTGATCAGGCAAGTTGTGCATATGCAAACTGTACAAACTACATAGCTATTATGAACTGTGGTTTTGTGACATAGGTTGCTGCAGTGAGGAATCTGTATCCTGAGGTGCATAAACCTCAGAACTGATTACATTAAGGAAGTAAGTGAAGACATTGCCAGCCACTTGTGTATGTGTTGCAGGGAATGCTTGCATTTTTTTTTCATTTTTAAATGCTGTTTTGTTATTCTCATTGTAAATTACATTCAAACTTAATTTTTGGCAAATTGTCTAGCATGCCATACAATGAACTATTGCATTATTCATTTAAAGATCATTTGTTGTAATTATGTTCTCATCATGTAAAGTTGGATTTCTGATTTTAAATATGTAGTTTTTACTTTAATTACATCAATGGAGCTGCATTTAGTAACTTAAAATACAAACCACAAAAATATGTGTTTGTATGTACTGTATGTTGAGCAGCTTTGTAATCACTTTTCTAATTCTTTGTCATCTGGTGGCACCTTCTGATGATGCTGTATATGGGAAATGTGCAGTTTGGTATCTTAAGAAGTTAAATTAAACGAACTTGCTATGTGAAGAAGAGGTAGTGATGCTCTGTAACTTACTGTGTTATTAAATCTGATAATCTTTTCTGAGCTGAACCTGTACTAAGACTGAATGAGACAGAGGGGTCCAGTCAGTATTATGTAAGCACCACCAATATGTCAGACATGGTATTGCTGGTGGGGAGTCAGGTCTTAACAACAGGTGGAGTTGTATGGCCATGAGACTGTCCAATGCAGGAGTTCATCATGTAGGACAACATGGCCATTATACCTACATTCTCCCTATCCAAGATGAGAGATGGACTTGCAGGGCCACTAATCCATCAGGGAATTAAGTTTTTGAGAACAGAGCACTGCAAGACAATCCCTACAGAGGTTTAAGGGATGGCTAACTACGTTGAACTGTGCATGTACAAGGCTCCAGAGCTTGCAGTGCAGCCCACCTGTATGTGGACCGTGGTATTACAGACAGTTTGGCTCCCTACCATGGTTCAGCCTGCAGTACTTGATCCCACATACAGGTGGAGCTTTCACTTTGCCAAGAACACCATTTAGTTTAGTTGTTTTTCATTCCAGCACTAATTTAGCTGATGCACACATATGCAATACTATCTAATATTCTTCGTGTTTCACTGTTGCAGTCATCACACTTGTGTTATCTGCCTGCAGGTAGCCCTCAGTCGGCCTGAATACCAGAGTCTTGTGATTTCTACGTCGGATGCTGTCGCGTCATCTGTGACGTCAGGTCATCAAGGGTATAAATCATGCAGCCGACATCATTACATCAGCTTTTCTTGCCTGCGCTGGAGCCCAAAGCAGAAGCAGTTTGCAAGTGCCAGTCGGCAGCTACCTGAAATTTTCGTTTTTCGAGTTTCAAACCTGAAGTCTTCTAAAGCTAAGTACCCCATTGGGGATCCTTTTTTCTTGCTCTATCCGATGTCAGAAGAAGTTAACAATTGTCTTGCCTGTGGAAAGCAAATACCTCACAGAGATTTTCATTCTTACTGCATCTCCTGTTTAGGCCCAGACCACGATGTCCCTTGCTGTCAGTTTTGTGCCTTCTTCAACGCCCAAACTATTTGTCGTCTGGCTATTTTTGTCTCTAATTTATTTTGCTCTCGCTCTCTGTATTCTGAAATGGCATTGGTAAGCCATCTGACTACCGACCTCTACTAGCTCTACTGGCTATTTTTGTCTCTAATTTATTTTGCTCTCGCTCTCTGTATTCTGAAATGGCATCGGTAAGCCATCTGACTACCGACCTCTACTGAGACCCATTCGGAGTCCGGTATGCATGCCGCGAGATGCTTCTTCGACTATGGAACCTGCAGATGTCTCTACCTTGGATGGGTCCAGAGCCGCTGTGCAGGCATCGGCGTCTGAGGGTGTATTCAGACCTTCCAATGTTTGTAATAAACCAACCACTTCGTTAATGACTAAATCTACTGAACTTCTCAGGCCCAGAGTTCGCACTACGCCTAGGAAACCAATGCCCAAAGCATATTCTCAAGCTCCCATGTTACAGAAACAAATCCTTAGACTGGCTGAAGACCTTATTACTTTAATTAGAGGAAGCCAGCCTTCCCCCTCTAAAAGACAAAGAATTAATTTTCCTTCTAATTCTTCAGACCATGAGTCTGATGACTGTGACCCCTGTGATTACCAGAACATACCCTTATCTACATATGAGGACTCAGATGCAGAGGAGTCAATTCCCTTAGCCTCCCCCCCAGAGGACCTTTCTTTCAGTGAAACCTTGCATACCCTAAGAGAACATTTCCGCTGGGAATGCCAGGACTACCCACAGTCCAAAAAGGGGAATTTTTAGACTTGCCTCAGCATAGGCCTCTAGTTATTCCCCCTGTCCTGGATATTGTAGAGGATTTCTTCATGGAATCCAGCCTTACCCCTGATACTTTACCTCCTGCTTCTAGAAAGCCTGACATACTACAGAGTACCAGACTCTCACAAATTTCTCTTTAAAAATCCCACTGCGGATCCAGAGACCATTTCCCAGGGACCTAAAGGTATTAAGACTTCTACAGCCAAAAACCCTACCCCTTTGGACAGGGACTCTAGGGCTCTAGACAGAGGGGATAAGAAGGTACATACCTCTGCAACTCTTGCCATCAGGGCTTTAAATTGCCAGTTTCACATGTTGAAGTACCAGCAACATATTGATCTAATTAAACAAAAAATGCTGTTGATTCCTGATTGTGCAGAAAATAAGGACTTACAAGACTTAATGCATTCTGCAAACCAAGTTGGTAAGCATACTTTGCAGTGTGGCTTTGATGCCTTAGAAGCATCTTGCAGGGCTGCTGTCACTGGGTCTGTTCTGAGAAGGCATGCTTGGCTGAAGGAACAAATCTTGCCAGACCATGTCAAGGCAAAATTACTTGATGCTCCATTAAACCAAGAATGTTTGTTTGGTGCTAAAGCAGAAGTTGTTCTTAAAAAGATGGAAGAAAAAGCTAAATCCATGCAAACTGTTGATGATTTCTTACAGGTACAGCCACCTTTATTCAGTAGACATTGGCCTTCAAAAAACTGGTCCTTTCCAGTTCCCTGCAGGCCTTCTCAGCCCAAACCCAGGGGCAACAGACCATAAAGACTACAGTCTCAGGGTATGCACAGATCTAAACAATGGAGTGCTCCCTCCTCAAAAACTGGGAGTGGTAAGCCACCCCCCTATGGAAAAAGTTCACAGTGACTTGTCCTTAACCCTTCCCAGCCATGCCCAAGTACTTGCACCCCTAGGAGGAAAACGCACCCTGCATGCAAAAAAACTGGGAGTATGTTACCCAGGACTGATGGGTCTTAAACATTGTATCCTAGGGATACAGATTCTATTTCCACTCTCTGCCAACCCCAAGCGGATTGCCAGACCTTCCTCCAAACCAGTGGACAGAGGCCCAAAAGCAAGTACTTTCTCTTCTCAGTGTCAGGGCTATTCAACTTGTGCCAACAGAGCAGAGAGGACAGGGTTTATACTACAGGCTGTTCCTGGTGCCAGGAAAGAGAACTCTTGGCACCCTATTCCATATCTTTCAACCCTAAACACCTTCCTGGTTGTACCAAAATTCAAAATGCTTACACTCCAGCAACTCCTTCCTATACTAGCCAAGGACTCTTGGCTAGTCACTTTAGACTTAAAAGAAGCTTATCTGCACATCTCCATAAGGGAATCTTGCAAGTATTATCTACATTTCAGGGCAGACTCTATGCAGAATCAGTTCTCTGCACTTCCCTTTGGCGTATCTACTGCACCCAGCGTATTCACAAAGTGCCTGGCTCCTGCCATTGCTTACTGCAGGCAGAGAAATATTCAAATTTACCCATACTTGGATGATTGCCTGATTCAGGCAGACAGTCAGGAATTGCTACTTCAGCACCTGATGTTTGTAAAGAGACTCCTAACTTCTCTGAGGTATACCATCAATGAAAAGAAATCACATCTGGTACCCAGCCAAAAGATTGTATTCCTGGGAGCAAACTTGAACACAACTTCCCAGATGGCATTCCTCACTCCATAAAAGCAGGTTTGACAACTTACTTCAAACTACTGGCCACCCAAACCCAGCTATCTGCAAGAAAAATACTACAAACCCTAGGGTTCATGGCCTCATGTATTCTACTGATTACATATGCAAGACTGCATATGAGGAAACTCCAGTTGTACTTAAAGGTCTCTGGTGTCAACATTCCCAGGACTTGGAAGCAGTGATTCCTATCATTCCTTGCCTAAGGACAGAGTTCCTTTGGTGGGCAGAGGCTTGCAACCACAAGAAGGGACACCCTTTCTCATAACCCCCCACTGTCCAAACTCTGACAACAGACGCTATGCATGGGGGGGCTCACATGGCAGGCAAATGTATTCAAGGCAAATGGAGCCCAGGACAAATTCACCTGCATTTCAATCAAAAATAAATGTTAGCTGTACAGAAGGCACTGGCAGCCTTTGAAATACCTTATCCTGCCAGGACAACTCCTGATAAAGACAGACAACACCACAGTTATGTGGTACATGAACAAGCAGGAGGGAACTCAGTCCTACCCACTCTGCAGGTTAGCTATAACTCTGTGGAACACAGCCTTAAGCAACCGAGTGCACCTGCAAGCTCAATTCCTGCCAGGTAAACAAAATTCACTGGCAGATGACAAGCAGAAATCTAATGGACCCACACGAGTGGAAATTGGAACCAAACTCATTCAAACTTCTAATACACAGGTGGGGGACACCAGAGGCGGACCTCTTTGCATCCCCCCAAAACCATCAACTAAACAAATTTTGCACCAGAATTCCCCACAGCCAAGCTTGGAAAATGGATGCCCTATCCTTCACATGGGAAGACCTCTCAATCTATGCCTTTCCCCCTCTGCCCCTCCTTCCAAAGGTACTCCTCAAGATCAAACAGGACAGGCCAAGGACAATCCTTATTGCACCAGACTGGCCATGCCAGCACTGGTACCCATTGCTACGCAGTCTGACAGCAGTGCCACCCTGGCACCTACAGCAGACCACCTCTTTGCTGTCCCAGCAGGAGGGACAGATTTTGCATCCTCAGCTGCAAACCCTGAACCTGGCAGCCCGGCTTATTCCCTGAATACGTCACAAGCAACCCTCAGCAAACAGGTACTGGATGTTATCCTTGAGGCCAGGAGGCCCAGTACTAGGAAATCCTATTCAGAAAAGTGGAATAGATACTGTTCGTGGAGCTAATTTCAAGGGAAGGACACAGCTATGCCCTCCTTTCCTCAAATCCTAGAGCACCTAGCAGAGCTGCTCCACAAAGGCCTCTTCTTGCCATCAATTAAGATTCATGCATCTCCCATCTCAGCTCATTACAATACTGAGCCAACCCCTGTTTTCTCACCCTCTGATCAAACGGTTCCTGAGAGGAGCTAACAATTTAAGACCCCCAAGGAGAGCTCTCACTCCTGCCTGGGAACTTAACTTTGTACTAGAGAAGCTCACGCTTCCCCCTTTTGAGCCTGCTGCTACAGCAGAGTTAAAATTCCTCTCTTGGAAAACAGCCTTACTGCTGGCCATCACTTCAGCAAGAAAAGTGTCTGAGTTAGGCCCTTATGGGTGTGGAACCCTTCATTATCTTCCATGCGGACAGGGTTTCCCTCAGGACTAACCCATCTTTTTTGCCCAAGGTGGTATCCACCGTGGCTTTAAACCAATCCATCCATTGGCCAACATTTTTTCCTAATCCTCAGAATAAAGGGGAAAGGATCCTGCACTCCTTGGATGTGCACAGACAGCTCAGGTTCTGCCTTGACAGGACTAAACCTTTCAGAAAATCTGACCAGCTGCTGGTCAGCTTTGCTACAGGGGCAGAGGGCAAGGCCATTTTGAAACAAACCATTTCTAAATGGATAGCACACTGCATCTATTTCTGCTACAAGCACCATGGAAAAATTAACCCCACAGGGGATCAGGCCTCATTGCACTAGGGCTACCTCAACCTCTACAGCTTTTCTCAGGAGAGTCCCTACCAGGGACATCCTGGAAGCTGCAACCTGGAGTTCTGAACACACCTTCACCAAGCATTACCACTTACCTCTCTTTTCCAAATCCAGAACTGGATTTGCCACAGCAGTCCTACAAGGACTGCTAGCCAGCCCTACTACTTTTTGACTGCTTCCTCAGCTTTGGGAACATGAACATAGTACAGTTGTGTACACTTACCATAAATGTAGATGTTCGAGTGTATTCACTGTTGCAGTCCTGGTTACCCTCCCTCCAGCCCCCTTTTCTTTCTATACTTTTTACCTATCCACTTTTTTGGCCATATCTTATGGAAATGGTATTTACTTTTCACTGGAGGTGTTCCACGCCATTTGATTGCTTCCTATTTTGGGGGCTCCTGACATCTAGGGCAAGAAAAACTGATGTAATGGCATGAACTGCATGTTTTACCCCCCTGATGACCTGACGTCATGGATGAGGTGACAACATCCGACGCAGACATCTCAAGACTCTGGTATTTGGGCCGACTGAGGGCTACCTGCAGGCAGATAACCCAAGTGTGATGACTGCAACAGTGAATACACTTGAACATCTACATGTATGGTAAGTGTACACAACTGTACTTTTCTCTTTGCACAGGACAGGCCTTATTTGGGCAGTTTTGTCCTGTAGGGGGGGGGCATAAAACAAATTTCCTGAGATTTTAGGACAAAAAAGTATTTCGTAAGTTTTTTTTTTTTTTTTATAATTGCATAAAACAATTATTTTGTATCTGAAACACCTAAATGTTTTATGAAACAACATAAGCAACTCAAATGCTATAACAGTAATCTGTTATTTTTGCAAAATAAGTGAAGTACTATCCTTTGCACTGGCCGTGGCTTGTCCTGCAAAATCTTACATTTCTACAAAATAAAAGTCTCACTTTGGGCATTTGAAAAGGTGGCAACCATAAACACACAAACATGCTTTACAGTAAGTTATCATTGTGATTGTAATATACCTAGTTTTCTTCGTAAGAGTGATCATTCCATGGTAGATAGTTATTCAGGGTAGACTCCCTCTTATCCAGTTTCTCTTTAACCAGACTCTGCGTTAACCAGCCCACTCTGGCCAAGAGGCTTCAGTGATTCAGAATTAAAAAAGTAAAAAAAAATAAATAAAAATTCCACTTGCAAGTGCGAAATGGCATAACCCAATGTCTTCTTTAAGGACGACCTTGCGTGCATTGCACTCAAGCCAGTGCGGATGTAAACACATTCTACACTTACAGCCTTAATGTTATGATGATTCTTTGTTTGGCTTTCAGACTTGTATATAGCTGAATACCTCTGCGCTCTGTATGATGTAGTGGCCAACTAATGTAACTTAAGTTGCACTAAAGAATGAGTGAGGTTAATCAGGACTAGCATTTTACCAGTTTCTGAAAAAACTTTCATGTGTTAAGACAAAAGCAAGAAAAAAAGTAATTTTCCACACTGTCTTTGCTACTCATAGCTACTGTAGTTACTAAGCATGTGGTCTAAGAGAAGATTGAGAAGCCTGACTTGCATTCTCACTTTAGCTACTGTAGTTACTAAGCATGTGGTCCAAGAGAAGATTGAGAAGCCTCACTTGCATTCTCACTTTTCCCAAGGCACTGTCTGATTAAAAGACTTGTAGTAGGCAAATGGAGGCTGACTAAATGAAGCAGCTCATTAACGGCATTTGTGAGCAGAATTTAAACTAACTGTGAGACTGTGTACGCGCGTGTATGCGTATGCGTGTGTGTGTGTGTGTGTGTGTGTGTGTGTGTGTGTGTGTGTGAGAGCAGAGAGAAGGTAGGTGTGTGTGTGGGCGGGGGTATTTTAACATACAGCACCTCTCAACTTCCAGATTTAGTCTCATAGTTTTGGTCTGTTCCATATTCAGTTTGTGTTTTTTTCCTAGCAAATCAGGGAGGATTGATATGTATGAGTTTCAGACTTCATATCCTTCAGAAAATGCATGTGAACACAAATCTTGTTATTCTAGCAACTTGTTTAGTTAAAAAGAGCAATATTAAAAATCTATCCATATTTTTCGGCCACGGTATTCCCATTATTTTAGACTTTGTTCAGATTTCTTGCACTAAGAGGTCGAGAGGTATGCATACTGTCCAGAGTTTTGCAGAATGTCCAGATCTATGCTTCATATTTTTGGTCTATTCCTCATAAAATGTGTGGTTTTCTGGCAAATCACTGAGGACTGAAATAACTAGATAATGTCAAACATTTGAGTTTGACTTCATTTCCTTCAGAAAATGCATGTCAAGACAAATCTTGTTATTCTAATAACTTTCTAAGTCTATAAAAGCAATATTTCAAATAAGTCTGTCCTTATTCTTTGTCACTCCCCCCCCCCCCCATTATTTTAGGCTTTGTCTGGATTTCTTTTGCTTCAAAATAGTAATGGCCGTAAAAAAACAAATGAAAATTACTGATTTTTTCAACTAAATAAATAAATGTTTAATAAATATTCACATACAACAGATATACATATTTTTTAATCTGATTTACAACTTGTAAATGCTATTTTGTATGCTTTTTCTGATTCACAAGCCATTCATTTGTCCAGCCTAAGGTCTGGTCCCAGCAAGACCGAATAAGAAGGAGTCTGCCGTATTTACAGTATTATATGTCTGGGTTATTACACTGCACTCCAAACATTATAGACTTTATTAGTAACCTTTTCCCATTTCATTTTTCTTATTACGCCTTACTCCAAACATTATATACTTTATTATTAATCTTATCCTGCTCTATTTAATTTTTCTTAATTTTTATTTGAATATAAATGTGGTTAGTTATTGATAAGTTGTCTATCTCGCCTTTGTTCTTGCTGTTTGGTATTGGAGCCAATCCTCTGCTCCGACTCAGCCATCTTCAATAGCTCGAAAACTGTTTACTGGCTTGAGGCTACCCCTTATCCCATGATGCCTATCGAAAGCTACCCAGATCTCGTTTTGCCGCTTCAGGTACGAGGTGTGTCGTTTCTGGCTCAGGCTTGTATACTTTTGTATATTTATATTTGTTAAAACTTCTTAAAACTAGTGTATACTTCCCCTTATAGTTTTATTCTCTGTGGGTGTTGTTTGTGGACGTTGCTTCTTTCCACAGTCCTTTTTTTTCTTAAGAACTCATTTAAATTAGAGAGTTCTCCCCTCCCCCCCTCCCTTAGGACAGCCGTTTAACTTAGAGGCTCTCCTTCCCTTTTTTCTGTATTAAAAAAAAAAAAAAAAAAAAAACTGTTGTGTTCGTTTAGTAGTGTAGAGATTTTTTGTCTGTATTGAGGAACTTGGATTGTGTGTAGTGTAGTGGTAGAGTCATGTCCAAGGATACGAAAGTTTCTGGCTTCAAAAAGTGTGACTCATGCTGTCAGAAAATGTCTCTGACAGATGGGCACACTAGTTGCAGTTATTGTTTAGGCGCGGTTCACCTGCAGGACTCTTGTTCTATTTGCCACACCTTTAGTCCAAGGGCCCTGCAGGAGCACAAAAGCAAATTAATCCTTCGGGGTTTATTGAAGCCTCAGGATTCACCGGCAAAGAGTTCTCAGCCATTGAAATCCCCTAAATCTGTCAAACCATCGGCTCTACCTTTGGAGTCGATTCCTGTACTGGAACAACAGAGTATGTTGGGTCCAGATGGCACCGTCAAGACAACTCCACCAGATGTTTCGGAGCAGTCACGGAGCCATAAGAGACTGAGGTCCCCTTCTTTAGAGTCCATCCACTCAGCACCTTGGTCACCATTATTACAAAGTGAATGTAGCCACCATTCTTCTCACTCCTCTCGATCCTCTAGGCTTTCGGATCATGATGTGGAGAGAGTAGTAAGTAGGTTGCTTAAGTCACAGGCACTAGCTAAATTACTATCCAGCCCACCTCAACAGGAATCGGCTCCAACCACCTTTATTTCCATTCCTTCTCTGACTCCATTGAGTTCAGAGCCGGAGTTGGTTGGTGTGCGAGTAGTGGAACCATCAGGCTACGATCACCATCTCTCCTTCGGCTCCGACTACCTCGATTGTTCCTTCTATCAAGGAATCTGGATGCCAGCGCTCTCTCATCTGTTCTGAGAGGGGGATTGGCATCGGACCCTTGTCCGAACCCGTTCTCCCCCTCGGAGCTTCGGTGCAGGTGAGCTCAGCTCCAACATTGGCCTCGGAGCCATCGCTGTCGGTGCAGAGAAAGATTCCTATTTCTTCAGAACCGGAGCTTTCTCAGCCTCGAGGTCGGGACGCCTTTGAGGTCATGCAGAGTGTACTGACCCCCGAAACAGCTCCACTACCAGCTCCATCGGCTACGTCCCCCATAGTGTCTGTGCCAACCTCTGCTCCTCCAGACCCCAAGCATAAGGAACCAATGCCCCAGGACACACTAGTGGGTGTTCCCTCTTTTCCGAGGCCTCCCCTAACCACTTAAAGGAGCCCCCTCGGAAGAAGAAATGCAAGAGGAAGCACATTGACTCCCTTGAGTCTGTCACTTCAGATACAGACTTAGATGAATCAGAAGGGTCCATGAGGTCCCCCTCTGAAGATGTTTCCTTTTCGTACATCCTTGAAATGCTTAGGCAGAGGGGGAACTAGACTTCCCTAGCACCTACCGAGGATGTGTCTGTATTCCTGGATGCATTCGGTTCCCAACCTTCTACCTCCTGGGTTTCTCCTCCTTTCGACCCACTCATGTATGTGGAGGCTCAAAAGGCTTGGTCATCTCCAGACACTGTGGAACCAACACCGAGGAGACCTAACAAGTTTATTACAGCCCTCCAGGATAAACAATTCCTTTCCAAAGCTGTGCCCGTTGATGCCATGGTGGTAGCAGCAGTCACCAAGAAAGAGTTAGCAGAAACCTCTTCATCTGTTCATCCCCCTAACAAAGAGTCTCAGACGATGGACAGATACGGAAAGTGAATGTTTGCTTCAGCAACCTTCTCAATGAGGTCCTTGAACTATCTGTCATTTTACTCGTCTTCAAAGGGATCTCCTGAAAGAGCTTGGAGATGCCCTTCAAGATCTTACAGCTGAGGGAGTGCAAGCCAAAGTAGCTTCCCAGCTGGCAACTCTTAATTCCATAGTCAACTCCTCCATGAGGCTGATTTCCTATGCAGCCGATGGAGCGAGCAGAGCCGCTGGCACAGGTGTGGCCCTCAGGAGACATGCTTGGATACGGCTGTGTCAGTTTGCAGAACCCTTTCAAGCGTCCTTCACCAATACTCTCTTTGGCTCCTTTCTCTTTGGGCCTCAGGTGAAAGACACGTTGACCAGGTGTGAGCAAGAAGGTAAGACTCTCTCTGCCATGGGAGTCCATTTTTCCACTCCCTCTAGACCTTACCCAAGGGTCAGAAGAGTTGGAAGATGTGGTTCCGGAAATCCCAGGGATCCTTGCTGACACACAAGGTGATTTTTCCTCCAGAGGCAGAGGGGGAAACAACAATAACAGATGCCACCATCGTGGCAGAGGGGGTCCGCAGAGCCAGGGTGACAGAGAATCCTTCTCTGGAAAGCCCTTCCAGCATCTCTGAAGGGTTGCCTGGCTGCTCACCTCTGGAGGCAGTCGGGGAAGACTTTTGCTGTACTCAAAAGCCTGGCAAAATTTAACAAGAGACAGATGGGTACTATCCATTATATCCGAAGGCTACAAAATTCCCTTCCATCAATCTCCCTTACAGTCAAAAAAGGCCCGTCCAAATATTCCACCCAATCTGTGGGAGAAAGCAGTCATAGAAGTTTCAAAACTGCTAGAAAAAAGAGCCATTCAGGAAGTCCCCACAGACCAGCTCGCATCCGGAACTTGCTCAAGATTCTTTTTGGTACCAAAAAAGACAGGGGACTGGAGACCGATTCTGGATCTCAGCAGACTATACAAATCTGTACAAAGAGAAAAGTTTTGGATGGTCACGCTACAGTCCATTCTACCCTTTCTGGGTCAGAACAATTGGATGTGCTCGATAGATCTTCAGGACGCGTACTACCATATCAAGATGGACAGACGCTCCAGGAAATTTCTTCTCTTCCAGGTAGGGGCCAGTCATTACCAGTTCAGAGCTCTGCCCTTTGGTCTCACCTCAGGCCCCAGGGTGTTCACTGAGTGTATGGTAGTAGTCACGGCTCACCTGAGGCATCAAGGATTCCAGGTGTTTCCATATCTAGAGGACTGGCTCCTCATTGCTACCACCAGGCATCAACTCTTACAAGCACGTGTTTATACAGTCGCATCATGCACTCAACTAGACATCACAATAAATTTCAAAAAATCTGCCTGGTTTCCCTGTCAGTCTATCACTTACATAGGAGCAGAATTAAACACAAGGGAATTGTTTGCAAGATTACGACTGGAAAGAGTTTCCACAATTCGTCAACAAGTGTTAATCCTAATGCAGAGCAAAAGGATTCAAGTCAGATATGTCCTTCAAGCTCTGGGCTCCATGGCAGCTGCCATTCTTCTAGTTCCATTAGCGTGTTTCCACATGAGAGTTTTTCAGTGGCTTCTTTACATGCAGTGGTCCTTTCATGAGCTTCCCGTGGTTCACATGATCCTGATTACAGAAACATGCAAAAGGCACTTGTCTTGGTGGATGGACTCCCCACTAGTGTCTCAGGGCAGACCTTTCATGCAGCCTCCACCGGTAGCCACAGTGACCACGGACACCTCCCTGATAGGGTGGGGGGGCATTATCTGGGCAGGACAGTCCAAGGCACTTGGCAACCTCACGAGTACCATCTGCACATCAGTGTCCTAGAAATGAGAGCTGTGCTTCTGGCGTTGCAAGCCCTTCAAGACGGTCTTCCTTACAGGACCATTGCAATTCAAACGGACAACATGTCAGTGGTGTGGTACATCAACAAACAGGGCGGAACCAGGTCCTACCCCCTGTGTCGAGAGGCACTCAGACTGTGGCAATGGGCAATTTCCTCCCAATGTTTTCTGATTGCGACACATATCCCTGGGAAATCCAACATCATAGCAGACAGGCTCAGCAGAGCTATTCTCATGCCTTATGCATGGTCTCTGAGTCAGGAAGTTGCAGATCTTATCTTCCACAAATGGGGACAGCCTTGCTGTGATCTGTTTGCCACCCCTCTCAACAGCAAATGCAGCAACTACTTCTCCCTTCTTCCACTTCCAGGTCACATACCCAGAGAAGCTGTAGTCCTGATTGGCCTCAGGGACTCCTTTATGCTTTTCCCCCATTTCCCCTAATACCAAGGCTAATACAGAAAGCAAAATCATTGGGTTGCAAAATGATCCTCATTGCCCCTTATTGGCCTCGACAGATATGGTTTCCGTTCCTGCACCCCTACCTTGTCGATCAGCCCTGGATTCTGGACCCGATTCCAGATCTTCAGATTCATCAATCAGGTGGGTTGCATCAATCCCTCCAAACACTCCAGCTTACAGCTTGGCTACTCCACTTCCAACCTTAGCCAGGCTTCCCGGTATATCCCCAGCAGTCCGTGATATTATCGTTTTCTGACTAGTCTGCTACGAGAAAAATGTATGCTAGTAAATGGAAACAGTTTTCTTACTGGGCAGAGTCTAGAAATGTGGATCCTTTCTCAGCCCCAGTCCATGAAATTCTTGAATTTCTAACACAACTTTTTCAGTCCAGTGCCATTCCGCTACTATTAGAGTACAGTTAGCGGCCATTTCAAATTTTCATATTGGATTGTTGAATTCTAGCATCATGTCTCATAAGCTGTGTAAGGCTTTTCTGCGAGGAACATCTCTTCCTAGACCTCCAGTGAGAGATCCCCCTCCTCCTTGGGATCTTAATTTAGTCTTACATTCCTTAATTTTGCCTCCTTTTGAACCAGCAGCATCATGTTCCCTTAAGTTTCTGTCTTGGAAGACACTTTTTCTGGTTATCACTTCAGCTAGGCGTGTCTCAGAACTTCAAGCACTATGTGTTCGTCCTCCTTACCTGGTGTTTCATAAGGACAGAGTTTCTCTGAGGACCAATCCATCCTTTCTTCCTAAAGTCTGCTCAGAGAACAATTTAAATCAATCCGTAGATCTCCCAGTATTCTTTCACAATCACAGCAACAAGGCAGAATACAAGCTCCACCAACTGGATGTTCACAGACTATTGCATTTTTACCTTCATAGAACTAAAGAACTAAGAAAGTCAGACCAGTTATTTCTGTCTTATGCCTTCAACAAACAAGGCCTCCCAGTTTCCAAGGTGATCTTATCCAGATGGTTATCTAATACGTTTACCTTTATTTACCAGTTACGGAATAGAGTTACCAGCTAAACCAAAAGGTCATTCTACCAGGGCATTAGCCACCTCCATAGCTTTTCAGTCTAGGTTGCCCATAGATTCAATCTGTGCAGCTGCTATGTGGGCAAACCCTCATACCTTTATCTCTTATTACAAGGTGGATATGGTCTCCCGGTGCAGAGCTGACTTTGTTTTCACTGTTCTGAAGAGTCTGTTCCAATGAGCCACCCAGGATGTTAGGTGCTAGGGGCGCTGTCCCAAACAGCAAGAACGAAGGCGAGATAGACAACTTAACATAAAGAAGTTGTGTACCTACCGTAACGTTCCATGTTAGTTGTCTTCATCTTGCCTTCCTTCTTGCGTCCCTCCTTCCTTCCCCCATCCTAGTGGACTGAGAGGAGTTCTTGTTTTCACTGGCTGAGTATTTTTTCCTTATTGCTCTTCTGGACAGGTTTTTCGTAACCTATTCTATAATTAGATGTATTGAACAACCAGTTTTTAGATAACTGGTTTTCTCAACTTATGTCTGGGACTAGCTATTACAAACAAGATCTGGGTAGCTTTCGCTAGGCATCATGGGATAACGGGTAGCCTTGAGCCAGTAAACAGCTATTGAAGATGGCAGAGTCGGAGCCGAGGCTCCGATCCCAAACAGCAAGAAGGAAGGCGAGATGAAGACAACTAACATGGAACGTTATGGTAGGTACATAACTTCTTTTTCATTATTATTGTTATTATAATTATATACAAATGTATACAGTGCCTTGGTTCAGGCACTTAAGTAAACTTTAAACTGAACTTGTCTGATTGCCTGAATGACTGATTCATTGATTATGCTGTTGAAATCTGCTACAGACTAAAGAAGACCAGTTTCTGAACTAGAAAGTACCCCCCCCCCCCCACACTACATCATCAAGGTGTAAGACTACATGATGCAGAAGGTACTTAGCAGCTGCTTAGCATACAGGAAATGCAAATGCAACTAAGCAAGAACTACATATTTTATAATTAAAAATCTCACTTTATATGACAAGAGCAAAACTACTGGAAAAGAACCAACAGAAACACCTTCACAAATGATCATTAAGCAGTTAATTTACCTGCTTTGTCTCATACTGTCAGCTCTGCAGATGCTGTATGGTAGGAGAGGAACATCTTTTCTATGTTTGAAATGGTTCTGCATGGGTCTGTGTCATCATTATTGTTCTTTGATCAGCAGAACCATTTTTTCTCCTAGCGTAGAGACTGGAAACTTATGATGCACTCATTCTGCTTCCTAGTGTGCCTCCAGGCGTTTCTGCAGTTAATACTGCACCTCTAGGCATCAAATATTGCTTGTTCTTATTTGAATTAATAATTTCAAAACCATGCTACATTCAATGTATCAGAATATTTTATCTTGAAGCGTACATGATGGCAAGCAAAAATGTAGTGATATCTGAAGTCTTGTCAATGAGTATTAGAATTCTAAGGTGATAACTTCATTTTTTAAAGGCTCAAGTCACACCTGGGAGTTAAAGGTACTCACTCAAAATAGCTGTACTGGTGGGAAAGAGTTACAGCTGCAGTACTGCCATCATGTTCCAGCTGACCCTGTAATGCAGTATTTCCTCCTTCTACATCCCCATATTCTAAACACTTTTGCAAAGTTAACAGCAAAAGACAGATTCTATTTTACTATATGACCTAGACACATAATAAGAAACTAGTTATGAATACACTCTGTAAATGAAAAATAAAGTTTGAAATTTACTTTTTCTGCTTGACGTCATCTTTAGAAAGAACCATAAAGATGCTAAAGTAAATAGTTGGATATACCTTTGTTCTATTTTGCATAGCTCCATTCAGTCACTGTTTCTGGCAGTGCATTGCCTGATTCTGCAAACCTCTTGCTTGAGTAATATTCCCTGATGTCAGCCTCAAGCTGTTGTCTTGAGTGTCCCATCCATTCTCTTTAGTTTTTAACCAAGATTGTAATAGCAGCACATGATATAAAAAGGTTTAAATTCGTACTTAAAAAAGCTTGAAGTTTTACAAGAGGCCTGAGTTAAAATATTTTTCAAAGTAAGGAGAGAGCTGAAATGGAGAGAATGATTCAGAAAAAGTCTGAAACTGTGCAGAAAAGGATAAAGTCCAGATTTTTGTTTGTTGGTCTTCTGCTATAGTCCTGTAAGATGTTCACCATGTTGGTCACTGCTGCAGTAGCCTTAGCTATACTGGTTATACCCTGCCAAGGATGTAACAGCCAGGCAGCTTCTGATGTTTCAGGGCACCTTCCATTTGCCCAAACTGTCAAGCAGCTAGAGCTGAGCTGAATAAAAGACAAGTTGTGGTGTGAAGCCCTTCAGAGCTTTAGTGCTGCAGAAAAGTACACTCCTCTGAGACTTTCAAGGATTGATGGCTGGCTAGTGATTTCCTTTGCTGACAGATACTTCCCTTTGGAGAAAGAACTTTCCATTTGCTTAATTTTGTTGATGTTCTATTACTTTCTTCTTCAGAAAAGTTATTTTATTAAAGCTAGGAGTGTTGTGTTTTAATGGCCTTTTTCAAGACTGTAATGTGCTTTTAAACAGAGCTCTCATTTTTTTTTCTTTCAGTTTAAAAGTAGTGTAAAGTAACTGAAAACGTTTTGTTTCTCTGTTGAGAAATTGTATTTATTTTTCTTTCATGGGGCTGGCAAAGTGTTTTATAGTGCTTTTTACTGTGTTATGTCTACCAAAAATGTAACTTTTTTGGGACTGGTAGTGTTGCCCAGCAATAGCCCCTTGTCTTCCCAGGAAAAAGAGGCACCATTTTCTTCTTGACGATGGAACAGACCGATACCATGGTTGGTCCTTCTTCCAGTTACAAAAAGAAAAAGTTAAGTAACAGTCTTTGCCATCACAGCAAGCTAGCAGTTTGCATCAACTGCAGGTGGCGGACTGTGCTGTAGCCATTTATTGTACCTCTGACAACTAATATTGTACTCTGGATCCTTCTGGTGTAGTACTTACAACCACTGTGAAACCGGGATTAGACACATGCTCTGCAGCTATTGGGGTCAAATCAATGGACAAGGGAGAGATACTCTTGTCAGTCTTGGAAAAGAGAACAGGGAAGGTTTTGTTGTGTTCGAATGCTGTGACCATCCCTGGGGAAGCAGCTGCTCCCATTAGTAACATGGTTGGCTCCTTTTTTTTATGTCAAAAAGAAACTGCAAACCAAGCATGTATCTACTCCTCCTCAAATTTCTTGAATAGGAGTAGTTTACTGGGTCAGGCTCAGTCTTTAATTCAGGTTGTCTTTCCTTCTTGTAAAGCAGTTTCTGGTAAAAGAAAGAGGGATTCCTCTTTCTAAAGAGACTCAAGATTCTGAACAAGAATATGCAGGGACTGATAAAGTTTTTTTCCCCTCAAATTTCTGATTCAGACTTTGAGGAGAGCTCACTGTCTGATTTTCCCTGTGGGAGTTTGTCTTTTCTATGACTGTTGCTAGAATATACCTGTTTTTTCAGTAGGAGAACACTAAAGT
The DNA here is from genome assembly GCF_019279795.1 of Protopterus annectens. Classification (NCBI taxonomy): domain Eukaryota; kingdom Metazoa; phylum Chordata; order Ceratodontiformes; family Protopteridae; genus Protopterus; species Protopterus annectens. Next base: position 1,446,256,493 of record NC_056735.1, read on the forward strand.
TCCTCAGTCCCTCAGAAAATGCTGTGAGTTGTCACAGAAAGATTTTCCAGAACCCACAGCCATTTCTCCTGCTCTTAATGCTTTAGAGGATGTGTTACTGATTGCAGTTTTACTGATAGTCAGCCAGCTGCCCATAAAAAGGCTGATAGGATGAATAAAGTTCCACAGTGTTTTAAATTTCAGTGCACCCTTCATAATCATTACCCAGCAGCTTTTGCCTTAGTTGACTTCACTGCTGCTAATTAGTTAATTTGAATCCTACTCTTTCTAATAAGGGTGGGATAATTATTGATAGGTATGGGGAAAAAGGTGTATACTTCTGCAACTCCAATTTTCAAAATTTTGTATTGTCAGGCTTTTAGGTTAAAAGTTTGTTCTGAAAATTTTTGAAAGTATGTGGAATGATTTATCTGCAGTTTCTTCTTGCGAGGAAAAATCTACTTTAAGTAACTTAAGTACTTTCGTTGTACTGATCACTGCTGCAGTAACCTTGGCTATATGGGTTATATCTTGCTAAGGATATAACAGCAAGTTAGCCTCCAAATCTTCAGGGCACCTTCCACTCACCCAAACTGTCAAGCAGCTTGAGCTGAGCTGACTAAAGGACAAGTGTGGGTGCAAAGCCCTTCAGAGCTTTGTTGCTGCTGAAGAATATGCACCTCTGAGGCTTTTGAGGACCGATGGTTGGCTTGTGCTTTCCTCTGCCCATTGATTCTCCTTTCTTTTGGAAATGTCCAGGGACAATTACCACAAGCTTCCTCACATACTGGATCTACTCATACAAGAACAGGGGGGTTTGATACACCCCAACATCAATCATCTTCATTTGTCTGCCTTTAGGCATCTGTTTACTGAGGACATGAAGGTACTAATGGAGGAAATAAAGCCTGCTACTAGACTATCATATATTAGCAAATGGAGAGGGTTTTCTTGTTGGTGCCAACAACTTAACCAGAATCATTCAGGGCTAGTTGTTCTCTGGTTTTACAGCATTTGTATGAGTTACTCACATATGGCCTTTCTTATTCTTCTATCAAGGTTCATTTGTCTGTCGTTTCAGCTTGTCTGTCCATGGATCCTCCTCTTTCACGCCATTCTTATGTCAAAATGTTCTTGAAATAGATTTTGCATAACAGGCCTCTATGAAAACCAATAACCTTTCTTTGGGATCTTAATTGTCTGTTAGAGAATACTAACATTTGCTCCATTTTGAATCAGCTGATCTGTCTGAATGGAGGTTCTTAACATGAAAAACAATTTTACTGATTTGCTTTGACCTCTGCAAGAAGACTATCCAAGTTTCAAGCTTTTATGGAGAGTCAACCCCATCTCATTTTCCATAGGGACAGCTTTTCTTTGAGAACTAATCCTTCTTGTATGCCTAAAGTGGTATCTGAGTTTACTTTAAGCCAAATTATCCATCTCCCCATTTTCTTTCCTGAACCTAAAAATGAAGGAGAAAGTATACTTTAGATGCTCCCAGACAGCTTGAATACTATCATTACAGGACTAAACCTTTCATATCTTTGGATCAATTGTTAATTTCATGTGAAATGTCAAAACAGACTATTTCCAAATTGTTACCTGAAGGTATTATCTTTTGTTACACTTGAAGTAACACATCTGTTCCAGGCAGGGTCAAGGCTCCCACTCTACCAGGGCTTTAGCTTCATCTATGGCTTTTTGGAAAGGATTAGATTTTAGAAGTGTTCTAGAAGCTGCTACATGATCTTCTGTACATACTTACAAAGCACTAAGCCTGATTCCTTCTATAGGTCCAGATCAAGCTTTGTTAGAACCATTCTCCAGGGACGCCTGGACTATTCTCCTTCCACTTCCCAAATGTATTGTAGTTAGCTATAGTAATCTACCCATATAGCTAAGGCTACTGCATGAGTGATTAATATGATGAATGTAGTACAATTCTGTAAGCAAAACTTAACAGTAGATGTTCAAATGATCACTGCTGCAGTAGCCACTCTCTGCCTCCACCCCCCGTTGTTTATTTTGGTGTGTTTTTATAGCAGGGTGTGGACATTTATTTTTTGCTTTCCTAGCATTTTCCTTTAAGGGCTTAGCCTCCCTCTCATCCCTTCTTGGTTGGTATGAAAGATGTGAAGGGCTTCGCACCTAAACTTGTCTTTTAGTCAGCTCACCTCAAGCTGCTTGACAGTTTCGGCATGTGGATGGTGTTCTGAAGCTGGCCAGCTGTTGTATCATTGGCAGGCTATAACCCATATAGCCAAGGCTACTGCAGCAGTGATCATTCGAACATCTACTGTTATGGCAAGTTCAGCTTACACAATTTTAATTTTCACTTAGGCAGACGCATCTTCAACAGCTACCAAAAACAAGGACTTGACATCGTCCATAAAATTGCTAAAGGAGTCTCTTCTAGTGTTGTCTTTGGAGTACATAATAAAAGAGACAACATAGTTTTAGTGACATTGTTTCCTTCTTCTCACATGCAAGCAATAATATGGGAGGTGAATAATATACTAGATCTATAGTCAGACTTTTTCATATTAAGCACAGGTAGGTGATTTACAATTATCTGCAAGTCTTGTTGAGGCAGACACTTTTGTGTTCAATGACTTTGAAAAACAGTAAATTGAAGCCAGCCATAAAAGTGGCAAAGGATCCTTAACCAAAGTTAGAACCAGAAAGTGTTTCTTATTGACACCTTTACTGGTATCTATGTCAATGGCTACTTTTCATGTATACTTATTAAATGGGGGGTCATCAGCAAAATGATGTTGGCAATTATATAGTAAGTAAGCAGTTTTTTAAACCGTAACAATTGAAGCTACCTTCAAGTGGCCCACAAACTTTTGCCATGAGCAAAGGAAAATCTGTTGGCAACTGAGGAGTATTAAGTAACATCTGTTATGTTTTAAAGGCATTGTACAGCCACCGGTATAGTTGCTAAATGCCGAACCAACACGGCTAGGAAAAAACTCTATTTATTGAACATAAAAAAAAGTGATAAAAGCAAGTGCTTTCGCGATAACACTATAGTTTCTTCAGACTAATAAGTAGAAAGACATGAGTTTAAAAAGAAAGCAAGGTCAATCAGCTATCATATGCAAATCTGATAAATTAACTAAAAGGTACACACACACAAGCAATGCAACAATTGTTATAAATACAAGGGAAGCAGTACAAATAAAATCTTAGTTTAAAATCTTTGTTTAAAAACAACATTAATGTTTAAGCGGGCGTGCTTTCAAGAATGGTTTAAGGCTAGAGACACCATTTAAACCAGGCAGTTTCACTGCATTCAAGGGCAAGATCCATTTCTGTTCAGCCCTTTCTATTTTATTAGATGTATCAATAATCTCTAATACTAACGTCCAAAACCTGAAGTACAAAGAACTTAAGTGTGTTCTGAGCCATGTAAACCAATGTTCTGTGTTAAGGCATTTGTATCTTTCTGGTTCCTAATATCCACACACTACGCATAACTAACCCTACTGAATAAAGGATTATACTTTATTCCAGCGAAAAAAGCTGAACCTGTAGAGTTGCTTAAAGATTTGCAACTTTTGGGCACATCATTGACATTCAAAACCATTTTCAAAAGTGACTCAGCTTAGTGTTACTAAATTAAAAAAAAAAAACAGTACCTTCATTCCTTGACCTCACCCTATGGTAGAAGCATTTATTTCTCGTGTGTGAAAAACACTTTAGGAATTTGTTTGATACTCACTCCTAAACCTCTTTTTTCAAACATGTCACCAGATGACTCTACTGCTCTATTTCAGTTAAAGAATATGCACTCAGTAGAGGTTAGGCCTGCAGATAAAGGTGGCAGTGTTATGGTACTTGATAGAGATCTGTATCTAACACAAATGAGAAAGTTACTATATGATGAAGCAACTTATTTAAATGTTTCAAGAACTACTGTCACAGGAATTATGGAAAAAGTTTCTTTAATGCTGTTTGACTTGCTCATGACAGGTTTCATTTCTGAGAGTTTAATTATTTTAATGTTGAACAACCCCTCATTCCCATGATTTATGGGCTTCCCAAAATACATAAGAACTTGGGAGTGCCCACCCATGAGACCTATTGTTTCTGGCAAGGGTTGGAGCACAGAGCCACTATCAATTTTTGTTGAAAAAACTTACATCCACTTCTAGATGAATGTGACACAGTCCTAAAAGATACTAAGTCCTTTTTATGTAAACTGTTAAAGTATCTACTTTGTCTAATATTTGTTTGTTACGCTCCACATAGAATCACTATTTACAGCGATTCCCAATGACTGGGGAGTAGAGAATGTCAGAGCTTTTATGAATGACAGGAGATGTTTTACTAATGAGAAAGTGAATTTGCTCTGTACATTACTTGAGCTTGTACTTGTGAATAACGTTTTTGTATTCAAGAATGCATTCTACTTACAGAAGGTTGGTGTGGCTATGGGCACAGCCTGTGCCAATAGCAGTGGGAGAAATCATGTTTGTTACATAGCAATGCTTATGAAGAGAACATAGCCTGGTACATACGTTTTGTAGATGATATGTTTTTGCTTTGGCTTGGCTCATCAGAACTTTTGAATGTGTTTATCAGCTACTTGCACGGCACTAGTGGTTTCTTAAAATTTACCTGTAAATATTCTGCTGTAGAAGTGGAGTTCTTAGATGTTAAGATCAGTAAAGGAGACCTTAATAGTATGTATACTAGTGTCTACAGGAAACCCACTAGGAAGAATAACTTCCTGCACAAAAATAGCATGCATCCCAAGCCTGTCACCCAGAATGTTTTAAAAGGGCAGATTTATAGAGTAACGAGATTGCGCAATGATAGCACTCAGTTGGGTTTAGCACTTGACTCTCTCTCAAGCGTGCCTTTTTAGACAGAGGCTACAAAGAGGCAGAGATTGACTCACAGATTAATGCTGCATGGGAAGAAAGGGAAGGGAAATGTAGAGCCTATTTTGGCAACCATACTCCACCTGATGCAACTGTAGCTGTGAGAGATACTTTGAGTCTCTCTACCTTACTCTAGTGACATCAATTAATATTCTGAGGTCCTTAAACATAATTGGAATATCCTACACACAATAGACGAATTAAAGGGACTATAGACAGCACACCACATTTTTGCATTTAAAAACAATACGTCCTTTAAGAAACATCTGTGCTAAAAATCACAACTCTGTATCAAAGGGCCTCAGTCTACCAGGTATGAGACTTTTTCCTGTAGATCTTGTTCAGCCTGTAATTATATACTTATGGGCTGAACCTACATGCATCCTCACATTAATTTTAAAATCAAACTTGATTTTTATGCTGACTGCAGAACTCCAAATTTTGTTTATTTTGCAAGCTGTCAGGTCTATCATGCCTGCTATATAGGCAAAACTAACAGACCACTGAAGGACAGGATTCTTGAACACTATATGGATATTAGGAACCAGAAAGATACAAATGCCTTGGCACAACACATTGGTTTACATGGCTCAGAACACACTTTTAAGTTCTTTGTACTTCAGGTTTTGGACGTTAGTAGTAGAAAGGGTGATGCATCTAATAAAACAGAAAGGGCTGAACAGAAATTGATCTTGCTCTTGAATGCAGAGAAACTGCCTGGTTTAAATGGTGTCTCTAGCCTTAAACAATTCTTGAAAGCATGCCCACTTAAGCATTAATGTTTTTAAACTAAGATTTTATTTGTACTGCTTCCCTTGTATGTATAACAATTGTTGCATTGCTTGTGTGTGTGTACCTTTTAGTTAATTTATCAGATTTGTATATGATAGCTGATTGGCCTTGCTTTCTTTTTAAACTCATGACTTTCTACTTGTTTATCAGTCTGAGGAAGTGATAGTGTTATCGCAAAAGTGCTTACTTTTATCACTTTCATTTATGTTCAATAAATAGAGTTTTTGCCTAGCCGTGTTAGTTCGGTACTTGCTTTTTACTTAGTCTGTTTTGAATGTATGTTGCAAATTTTAGAAGTATTCATAAAAAGGTTCGGCTTAATATACTAACAGATATATCTATTAGAGGAACTCTGCTTTAGGCCTCTGAACTGCTGATGTGGTGGACACATTAAAAGAAAGTGGGGAATTGTTAAATTATTTCATGGCGTATATGATGCATTTTCATATTTTCAGAGTAACCCTAGATGACCGTATAGACTCTAGCCATGAATCCCAGACAATTTAGTAAGTCTACTTGCCATCCTCCTCAGTGAGGGCTGTACTGTTTGTCAGGCGGAGGTTTGTGGGTAAGCACCAGTCCTCATGTCAGAAATTACTAGAAACCAAAGTGTTACATTGCTTGACATCAGTAGTTCAAAGAAAGTCAGTACTTGTTTCAGCAATCTTGCCCCATTAAAAACTGCAAGAAAACAAGCTTCTTCTATTGTGCATTCTAAATTTTAAGCTAGATTTGTAAATTGAAAGTGCTAAAGATTTGATGACATGTTTTATCCTTTTCTACCTTTATTAATTATATTAGTAATGGACAGTACCTCTGCAATTACATTTCAGTGTACCACAGCAGGTACTAGGACTATGGAAGGAATACAAGTAACAAAAAATTGCCACTGTCCTCCTAAAGTGTCCTGTAGCAAATATAAAGTCAAAATCACAAAACAAATCTTCCAGGACACACCACGAGAACACTGAAGTCTTCTAAAAAATGCGTTCTTTATTCCAATCGATAAAAGGATGTATAAGCGCTTTCACATGAGTCTTGCATGCTTCTTCAGATACAATTCAAAACATTTAACCTAGTTGCTTATATACATCTCATAATTAACAATCATTAGAACCATTAAAGCAATTATGCTATTAAACCATAATTGACCCATTAACTAGAGAATTCTTCTATATACATAATTTAATGCTGTGCATTTTATTTTCCTCCCTTACGGGACTAGTAGCATCACACATCTAAGTGCAGAAACAAGGATAACCTCATATTCGCATATCATAATTCGTACTTTCTCATGTATATCATGTTAAAAACATTTCGATGCTTATAAAAATCAAAAACAAGCAAGCAGCATCTTCCTCCCTGGTCTACTTGTAGGGGCGGGACAACACATATGCTCCTGGTGTAAGGCACTATCGCTGCTGAATGCGTCGTGCCTTGGGTGTTCCTTTTTTAGTGTAATTCATCGTAACATCTGCCAGTTAGGCAGCAATTAATTCATTCCTCGGGAGATTTTCCCGGTTGCTGCTATGTATCATTTTATATCCCCTATTAAATACATCAGGGTTAATATATATGTATATAAAAATAAAAATAAAAATAAAAATATAAATATAATAAGAAGCATAAACCTCTTGTATACAAAACACAATCCATTTCCTGAATCATCACATACCCATATATGGTCATCCTAATCTTGAGAACTCTCCTATAAATGATTAAAAAATTAAAACATTTTTCTGAGTTTTTTAACCAGTTTTTAATAAAAAAAATAGACTCTAAAACCAAATAATTCTATTTTCTCTGTACTATGTGTTATAAATTAAACCTTAACAAATATATATGGAACCTTAACAATTATATACGTCCTCAGTATAGATCTCACTATTAGCGTGCATCTTACATCAGATATACCTCTACCTAAAGATTAAGTGTATATAAATACATATATACTCGATAGATGATAGAAATAATATCTATATATTAATCTTCTATACCTAAAATAAAACGCATCTTTCATAGACAATAGCAATTTTCAACAAATCGAGGTAAAACACATTGAGTTCTGTAAAGTGAAATAACAAAATAAGATACCATAGTAAAATAAACTGAATTGAAAATAGTCTAAGGTGCCCGTAAGACATTGCACTTCCATCTGCATGTCTATTACTGGCTTCTATATCCCTAGTCACAGTTCAACATTAACATATTATCGTGTCAAATGGATATTCATAACAATGGTTGGGAGGGTGGCCTAATGGTTAAGGTGTTTGCCTTGCAGGCATAAGGTGCAGGGTTTGAGACTCACAAGGGATAATTGGCTAGGCTTAAAATGGCTCGCAAGGGCAGTTAGCTTAGTACTAATCTATGAACCTATGAACCTATGAACAGTTACATGTATATGTAAAAAACACATGCATAAAGATCTTGTAGCCCATTCTGATGAGCCAAGTTTGAATATTATATATGATATCTCTTCCATGATTCCTATTAAACTTGGACTAATATTTAGGAAGTAGATTATTATAAAATCCATTTTAAAGGGTCATCCCTGACTCATTCATCTATTCTATAAATGGTTTCACTGTTGTATAATTATTGATCCCAGGGTCTCTATGTGCCCCTGATCTAAAAATCCATTCCATTTCCAACTTCGCTAGAGCGTTGTTATTATCACCCATCCTGGGACTACTATGTAAAGTTTGTAAAACTCTAAATCTAAAATGATGTGTAGGATGGGAATTGATGTGTTTAGCTAGAGCATTCAGCTCATGCTGTTTCCTGATGTCATATGTGTGGTTATATATACGTTGTCTCAACTTTCTTTTTGTAAGGCCAATATAAAAAGCTGGGCATAGATCACAATTAGCCATATATATCAAATTGCTGGTATCACAACTGGTTCTCATCCTAGGTGTGTATTTGAAGTGTCCATGTGGATGTATATATTCTTGTTGATCCGTAATATATCTGCACATACTACATTTTTCACATGGATATGTCCCAGGAGCCATATAATTGACATCTCTCATATTCATATTCTTCTGTAAATTGAGTGAAAACATCGTTTTCAAGTTGTCAGCGGTACGGAACACAAACCCTGGTCTATCACCTACTATAATTCTAGTTTCATCTACTACAGTTAAAATATTCCAATGTTTATTCACTACTTCTTTAATTGCATTAATATCATTGGTGTATTTCAAGATCACATTAATCTTAGTATTCTGTCTACTTGTCATCATAGATCGATAGTCTGTATACTTATTATAACCCTTCTTCACTATTAAGTTGTGTTCCTGAATACCTCCTTCAGTATTTTTTTGAGGTATAATCTTATTTCTCATTTCTCGTATTAACTTAATGTCATACCCTCTCTCTGCAAATAGACTTTCCATTCTATCTGCTTCAATGCTTAACATTGCTGGATTTTTACATATTCTTGTTAATCTCCAAAATTGTCCACTTATTATACCGGAATAATGAGTGGACAATTTTGGAGATTAACAAGAATATGTAAAAATCCAGCAATGTTAAGCATTGAAGCAGATAGAATGGAAAGTCTATTTGCGGAGAGAGGGTATGACATTAAGTTAATAATGAGAAATAAGATTATACCTCAAAAAAATACTGAAGGAGGTATTCAGGAACACAACTTAATAGTGAAGAAGGGTTATAATAAGTATACAGACTATCGATCTATGATGACAAGTAGACAGAATACTAAGATTAATGTGATCTTGAAATACACCAATGATATTAATGCAATTAAAGAAGTAGTGAATAAACATTGGAATATTTTAACTGTAGTAGATGAAACTAGAATTATAGTAGGTGATAGACCAGGGTTTGTGTTCCGATCATGACAACTTGAAAACGATGTTTTCACCAATTTACAGAAGAATATGAATATGAGAGATGTCAATTATATGGCTCCTGGGACATATCCATGTGAAAATGTAGTATGTGCAGATATATTACGGATCAACAAGAATATATACATCCACATGGACACTTCAAATACACACCTAGGATGAGAACCAGTTGTGATACCAGCAATTTGATATATATGGCTAATTGTGATCTATGCCCAGCTTTTTATATTGGCCTTACAAAAAGAAAGTTGAGACAACGTATATATAACCACACATATGACATCAGGAAACAGCATGAGCTGAATGCTCTAGCTAAACACATCAATTCCCATCCTACACATCATTTTAGATTTAGAGTTTTACAAACTTTACATAGTAGTCCCAGGATGGGTGATAATAACAACGCTCTAGCGGTTGAAATGGAATGGATTTTTAGATCAGGGGCACATAGAGACCCTGGGATCAATAATTATACAACAGTGAAACCATTTATAGAATAGATGAATGAGTCAGGGATGACCCTTTAAAATGAATTTTATAATAATCTACTTCCTAAATATTAGTCCAAGTTTAATAGGAATCATGGAAGAGATATCATATATAATATTCAAACTTGGCTCATCAGAATGGGCTACAAGATCTTTATGCATGTGTTTTTTACATATACATGTAACTGTTGTTATGAATATCCATTTGACAAGATAATATGTTAATGTTGAACTGTGACTAGGGATATAGAAGCCAGTAATAGACATGCAGATGGAAGTGCAATGTCTTACGGGCACCTTAGACTATTTTCAATTCAGTTTATTTTACTATGGTATCTTATTTTGTTATTTCACTTTACAGAACTCAATGTGTTTTACCTCGATTTGTTGAAAATTGCTATTGTCTATGAAAGATGCGTTTTATTTTAGGTATAGAAGATTAATATATAGATATTATTTCTATCATCTATCGAGTATATATGTATTTATATACACTTGATCTTTAGGTAGAGGTATATCTGATGTAAGATGCACGCTAATAGTGAGATCTATACTGAGGACGTATATAATTGTTAAGGTTCCATATATATTTGTTAAGGTTTAATTTATAACACATAGTACAGAGAAAATAGAATTATTTGGTTTTAGAGTCTATTTTTTTTATTAAAAACTGGTTAAAAAACTCAGAAAATTTTTTTAATTTTTTAATCATTTATAGGAGAGTTCTCAAGATTAGGATGACCATATATGGGTATGTGATGAGTCAGGAAATGGATTGTGTTTTGTATACAAGAGGTTTATGCTTCTTATTATATTTATATTTTTATTTTTATTTTTATTTTTATATACATATATATTAACCCTGATGTATTTAATAGGGGATATAAAATGATACATAGCAGCAACCGGGAAAATCTCCCGAGGAATGAATTAATTGCTGCCTAACTGGCAGATGTTAAGATGAATTACACTAAAAATGGAACACCCAAGGCACGACGCATTCAGCAGCGATAGTGCCTTACACCAGGAGCATATGTGTTGTCCCGCCCCTACAAGTAGACCAGGGAGGAAGATGCTGCTTGCTTGTTTTTGATTTTTATAAGCATCGAAATGTTTTTAACATGATATACATGAGAAAGTACGAATTATGATATGCAAATATGAGGTTATCCTTGTTTCTACACTTAGATGTGTGATGCTACTAGTCCCGTAAGGGAGGAAAATAAAATGCACAGCATTAAATTATGTATATAGAAGAATTCTCTAGTTAATGGGTCAATTATGGTTTAATAGCATAATTGCTTTAATGGTTCTAATGATTGTTAATTATGAGATGTATATAAGCAACTAGGTTAAATGATTTGAATTGTATCTGAAGAAGCATGCAAGACGCATGTGAAAGCGCTTATACATCCTTTTATCGATTGGAATAAAGAACGCATTTTTTAGAAGACTTCAGTGTTCTCGTGGTGTGTCCTGGAAGATTTGTTTTGTGACTATGGAAGGAATGCAATGAGTACCCCTTTATATGTAGAAAGCTGAAAAGCAGTTTTTCCTTAAAAATAAATATTTACCTGGTATATCTTTTAAAAATACTTTGTTCTGGTGGATGAATTAACTGTTTACTGAGGAAGAATGTTTCTTCTTACCTGCACTTCACTATATAGATTGATCTTAATGCCTTTGTTGTTATTTTTAATGTTTTACACATCAGTGGTGCTGTCAACATATTTACCATAGTAAGCCAAACATGTAGATCAACACCATTGTGTCAATGAATAAATAAATTACATTTCTTATTTTCAGTAAGAGTAAAACGGGATTCATTTTATAGACCTTCTCGAGTTACTCAGAACTTTGTAAAAAATTGAAACCAGTAAGATTTGTGTGTATAGGAGTTGTCCAATCTTTTACTGGCATGGTCTTGATAGTGTATACTAGTAGTAGACTCCCTGATGATATTAGTGACCACTCACTTACCTACATTATCAGGCATAAAACCAATGCCTCCATTCCACCCACTGTCAAGTCCATTAGATCCAAGAAAAACTTTAACCCTGATCTCTTCCAGAGTGAACTAAGAGCATGCAATTGGTCTCCCTTAAGACACCTCCCATTGGAGGAAGCTGTCAAATACTTTAATTCCAAATTCCTCACCATCCTAGATAACCATGCACCAAACCGCTCTATTAGAATCAAAACTAAATCTGCCCCATGGCTGTCAAAAGAAACCAAACAAAAAATCCACCTTAGAAATAAATACTGGGCCAAATGGCGTATGACTAAAAACTCTGCTGACCATCAAAACTTTAGACAACTGAGAAATGAAACTAAGAAAGCTATACTGTCTGATAAAAAAAACTACTACTTACAGTTCCAGCAAACTAAACATAATAACCCACAAACATTCTGGGCAAGTATTAACCAACTATTACACCCAGGTCAATCCATTACACCTAACCCACAAGGCACAGACCAAGAGAACCCAAATCACACTGCCAATGCCTTTAATACTTTTTTCACTGAGGCCATTCAATCACTTGCCAGTCACCTATCACCTAATAATTTCACTTTACCTATCTCTAACACAACCCCCCCCCTCCTTTTCTCTTCCAACCCATTTATTTATTTATTTATTTCCAGTTTGATAACCGGGGAAGTCCACTGGGCCCGAAAGCCCGTTTTCAGTGGAGGCCCGGGGAGAAAAGCTCCATGATAATACATTACACACAAAAACACAGCAGAACAGATCTAAACTAATACACACAAAAACACACTCTGTTCTAATAGCATAATACTTTAACAATTTCCAAACAAGAATGAGGAGCATTGGGCACTATACATAAGAAAAAGATATATTAGTGCAACTGTGAATGTTAGTAAAGTAGGAAAGGAAAGGAAATTATAGATAGAGTTTGAATGCAAGAGCAGGGATGCATGGGAGAAACGAATAAGAAGCAAAGAAATTAAAGGAGAGGTGTCAGAAGAGGATAGAAAAAGAACAGATAACTAATGTTCAAATTGTGGTTGAGTCCAGGAGACCACCTAGAGAAAAAAGTCAAAAGATTTAAGGTGAGAGTAAGCATAGCACTTGAAGGAAAATAAAGGGTTTATTCAGGGAGGAAGGAAACATATATTCTTTCCCTTATCCAAAAACTTAAACCTTGCTCTCCTTCAGCAGATCAATTACCAGCTGAATATCTACAGAAATCAGCCAAATCCATCGCCTATCCCATTTCCATTCTGATTAACAGAACCATTAGTGAAGGACACATCCCTAGCATCTGGAAAGTCTCCCATATTATCCCCCTTCATAAAGGTGGAAAATCTACTGATTTCTCCAACTACCGTCCCATAGCCCTACTTTCACCTTTGGCTAAACTAATGGAAAAATGTATCCATAAGCAACTGCTAGACCACCTAATCCAAAATAACTTACTTTCCAGCTGTCAACATGGTTTCAGACCATCCCACAGCACTACTACTGCCCTCCTTTCCTTTACTGACTGTATTAACAAAAAACGAAATGCCAATATGCTATCCTCAGCACTATTTATCGATCTGTCCAAGGCATTTGATATGGTTAATCACCAAATACTTATAAATATCCTCAACTCCCTCTCACTAGATACACTCACTATTAAATGGTTCCAATCCTATTTAGATAACAGACAACAGGCAGTACTGTGGCACAACACTCTACCCACCTGCCCATTAACATTGGTGTCCCTCAAGGGTCCATATTAGGTCCTCTTCTTTTCTCCATATTTATCAATGACCTTCATCTAGCAATCCCCAAGCTACATGTGTTCAGTACGCTGATGATTCTACACTTATATGTACAGCCACATCCACTTCTAAACTTCACTCCCTTACCCAAGAAGTATTTAATACAGTAGAACAATGGTTTACACAACATTGCCTTCTGTTGAACCCCAAAAAAACGAAACTCCTCCTTTTCAATCCTACTCGTAAGACCATCCCAATAGATTTCTCAGTAATATCCACAAATGGTACTCCCATATCACCTGACCCAACTACTAAACTACTTGGTATTACCATAGACAACAATCTTAACTTTGACACCCATATCAACAATACTATAAAAACCGTCAATAAAAAGCTAGGCTCTCTCTACAGAATCAAACCATTCCTTTCACCAACAGTCAGAAAAACTATTGCTTATACCCATCTAATCTCTACACTCCTCTATGCCTCACCCATATTTATTAATTTATCTAAAAATAACCTCGCCAAACTGGAAATCTCCTACAATAACATTGCCAGGTTTGCTACTGGCAACCCATTCAGAACCCACCACTGCTATAATCTTAAGCAGCTTGGATGGCTAGAAATTCAGAATCTGCTTAAATTCCACCAACTAACCATTGCCCATAAGACTCTTTACCAACCTTCCAGTACTCCTATATTAACTAACCTCATCTATCCCTATAAGAATCTGAAATCCTTGCGCTCATCACACAAACTTCTTGTAAACACCTCTAAATCTAATAACAAGGCTGGGGACTCTCTTTTCAGCAACACAGTTGGAACATCCTGGAACCTTCTCCCCAGTGAAGTTTCTTCAGTTTCCTCCTCGTCTCTTTTCAAAAACAAACTGAAACTTTTCCTAAGAACACACTGGCTATGCCCCTGTACTAAACCTGACTGATCAGTTTTCTACTTTTTCTACTCATAACAGGTACTGCCTACCCACTACTTCCCTATAACTAGCTCTACCTTCCTTCTTGCCACTTTACCTTTTTGCTATTCCTTACCCTTCTGTTCATCCCCTAAGCTTACTCTTAGTGTGGAAACTCTTTAATATATATAAAAGACACACTTATGCCTCTTTTATTTTGACTTTCTGTATTCTATCTGCAATCTGAACTGTACCTGCCTACTGCACTGCAAAGTATTTCTGCCCTCTCTGTAATTTTGTCCACTGCACCTGCCTTTGGCACTGTGATGTATTTCTGTCCTCTTTGATTTTTCCAGCCTAACTTCTAATACTCTCTGTAAATATAAAGGTTTTATTTTCCTCTTATCCCAGACCTATTTCTCCCAGACTATAGTATAATATTAGACCTATTTTTAGTATTGTACTCGAATTTTAAAATGGGAGGTACTTAGACCTCTATGGTAATTTATGTATTAACCTGTAACAACATTATTTGTAAAAATGTTTTATTTTGCTATTTTTTTTTTCTGCACGGAGCTTATCTCCCCGGGCCTCTGCTGAAAATGGACATGTATCCAGTTGGACTAGCCCGGTCAACAAATGTAAAATAAATAAATAAAAAAAATCATCTAGAATTTTTGAAACATCCATTTTTTTAGCATCTTTATTAAACTCTTGTCATTTTTCATTGTGGAGTCTGAATGTCCTCCCCGCGGTTGGGTGGGCGTTCGAAAGACATGCGTAAATGGGCGTGCCTTCGTTGGAGGTTGAACGTCGAGCTGGCACCTCCGTGTTCATGATAATCTACTGCCAATCATTAGCGGACCGGAGTTCCGCTGTGGCAACCCCTAACCGGGAAAAGCCGAAAGACAGACAAACAACAGCAACATACATCCTTTGGCTTTTTAAGAATTATTCAGGACAACATAACTTCCCTTAAACCTCACTGTTCCTCCTGAACATTATTCTGCATGTATTATTCCCATAAATTCCATTTATGTCTATGAAATCTGCTGCTTCCTCTTTGTAAAGATCCCAGGCTGGATTCATAAAGGTTACCACAAAGAGTATACCATATGTACTCTTAGTGTAACCTTTGAGTGAATTGACAGCTCAAGCATTGTGTTAGGACTGTTCTTGAATTCAGAAAGTGTGCATAAAGTGTACAAATAATATACACTTTGTGGTAACCTCTGTGAATGTAGCCCCCATCTTCACTTATTTTCTCTCATTTACAGTATTAAGTAATTCAGTTACAGTTGGCTTAGATTTTGATTTCCATTTTCTTGTAATTGTTTTAAGCAGTCAGTAACATTAAACTTAGTAAGACCTTGTGTGGGCAATTTGTGTCATGTATCACAACTAAAAAGTATCATTTCCATAGTTACAACCATTTGCTGCCTCAACATTTCTAACAAAGTACTTTTTAGGTATTTTATTTAGATCTGCCAGCTCATTACATTTCTAAAAAAACATGTTCCCAGTTACCACTCTGTATTCCATCATACATGTAACATTTGCTGCCTACCCGAGGGAAGATTCTCTGAAGTTTGCTTGGGGTTTAAAAATACCTATGCAAACACTTCCAAGCAGAAATTTTGGACTTTGTTACATACTTGGCAGCTACACAGGTATCCTCCCACCATTTTGCATATTGCCATTCCATTCTCTCTTCCCTATATTTTCTACCTCCACTAATTGCTTCGTGTAGTTAACATGCTGTATTTTGTACACCTTGCTAATTACCCCTTTATTACTGGCAGCTTTTATTATATACTTTAGTAAAAGCAATACCAGAGTGGGCATTTCACTTAGCACTCCTATGTTTGTTTTACTTATTTTATTTGTATTTGTTGACCAGTGTACAGCACAGATCTCCATGGACCTTTTTCAGACTCTGCCTCGGAGAGCTGTCTAGTTAAGCGACTTGCTCAGATTCGCATAGTTAGGCAATTGAGGATAAGAGACTCAAACCCTGAACCACTCCTTTCTCTTTGCCTATTCTCTGTTATCAAGCCCTGTTATGGAAGGCTGTCTCTAACCTGTTGTCCAAACTTCTGCTTGACCTCATCTGTCTTACCTTTCCCTCTCTAGTTATTTATTCCCAATGCTATGGTTCCTTTGCTATTTTTTTCCATTAAATTCCAGCTCCGTCTTGCCTGTTTTCTTTACCCCTAGTTTCAGTCCATTCCTATTGGTACAATTTCCTTTCCGCATTCCTGTGCTGACTTAGTTTTTTTAAAAAATTGCAATATTCTGCCTGATTCTTGTTATCCCCATTAAGGGTCTGTATCCAAAATCTTACACTCTCCTTACTTCTCAAACCCCCCCCCCCCAACAGTCATCATCATCATCCCTTTCTGTTTTGATTTATATTCTTCTGTTTATGTTCTGTTTGTAAGCCTTAACTGCGTAGCTGTAAAACACCCCCCCCCCAAGTCAGGTAATCTTAAACCAACTTTTGTAGAATGTATGAACTTATCCCACTTAACTATTCCACCTACCTCTCCCAAATAAATTATATCAACTCTTAATTATGGTCCACTAATTCTCTGGTTGATGAAAATGCACCTGACCAGCATATAAAACTAAAGAGGCTAGAAACATTTTCATTACTTGTATCTCCTATCCATATCCATAATCAAGACGTTCCAGCTTTTCAATTTTTGCATTATTTTTGTTTAGTTTCTTCCCATGTATCCTTAACTGTCATAATAAGCCCCTTTTTAATCCATGCATCTGAATACTTCATTTTATCACGTCTCCATAAATATCAGTATTACTGAACTGATTTATGTGTGGGTACATAGTGTACAGATGTAGTGTTTGTTTTATCTTCATCCACTTTATTTTGGTTTATTTTATTTTTATCCTGAAGAAAAAAAGTTGAAACTGTCGCAAAATGTTCTACAACATTGAAATGTTCTTTTCTGGATTGATCAAGTACAAAATAATATTTGTGAATAAAGCTATCTTTTCTTAATTACCATACCAGTTGTATCCTTGAATTTGTGAGCTCCTTATTTTGTTTGCTTGTGGCTTTAAATATAAAACAAATAATGAGAAAATAGAATGCCCATTTTTGGTTCCTCTGTTCAAAGATAGCTTGTTGAAGTAGAAACCTTCCATCTTAATTCTTGGATCTGATCCTTCATATATCTTCCTAATTAACATTATTATTCTGCTAGGGAGCACAAATGTTTCCATTGCCCTACTTATCAAATCTCAACTGACTGTTGAATGCATTGTGTATATCAAGACCCAGTAGTAGTAGCTTTGTTTTCTTGTATTCTGCTTTCCTCTGGATAATCATTGCTTTGTTAATGTCTAGTGTTGTCCAGTGTTTGCCTTCTATCCGCACGCTGCATTATTTATCTTGTTAGCTATTATAGGCATAAACACTTATAATCATAAATTATGATTATATGTGAAGCTAGGTCTGTAGAGTCTTTACCCATTTTGGGTAATACAGCCACCACAACTTTCTTCTAAGTTGCTGGACCCCCCCCCCCCCATTTAAAATACTGCTAAGCAAAACATTCCAGATTTTTATTTCTTTCTTTGCAACTTGCAGCTTACACAGGGATATCATATTCCTGGAGACTTCTTGTTGATTATACATCATTTTTATCTAATCTCGGGCTTTTTTTAGCTTTTTATTATCATCTGCATTTAATCTTGGTTTTATTAAGCCTTCCATAAATATTTCCATTTGTGCTTTTTCTGGGTTTCCCCATTTCTCTTTGTATTGATTTTCATAAAATACTCAAATATATTTAATCTCTGTATGATCTATGGTTATGTTTCTTGTTATATAGACTCCTTAAATTTGACAGCAACCCTTTCTTCTTTGTTGCCTGAGTTGTTGTAGTAAAAGTTTTTTTTTTGCTGCGTTCTTGTTACCAAAAAAATTGCTTATCAACAACCTTTTTAAACTTAAGTATGTTATCCAAATATTCCTTTATGTTCGCTTTAGCATTTTCCAATTACTCCTGTTCTTGTTCTGTGAGATTCCCCTTATTCTGCAGTATAATTCATATTATTTTTCCCCTGTATCATTGTCCATGTTATTTCTGCCATGTTTTTAAACTCCATTTTCATTTGATCATTTCTGAAGAAGTTTCTATCTTCCCTAAACAGCTCTTAAATCATTTCCACAACCCAATCTATACATTTCTGTCTAAGCAGTACATAGGAAAGTAGCCAATTCTCATTTTTCTTGCATTACCCTGCATCTCCATCTTTGTTTTTATTGGTGTATGATCTGAAGTAGTTACTGGAGGTGCTTCAAAGATTTCAGTTAAATACATGTTCCTGTAAAATATCCTCTCTTTCCAGTGTAGGCCATTTGTCATACCTTGGGTAATATGTAAATTCTTTGTAGGTTCTCACAACTGAATTCACATCTTCTGTACCAAGCATTCTCGTATGTATCTTTAGACTTCTACCATCTTTTGTTATATTTCCCCTTATGTATCCCCAGTATATCCTCACTATTGCAAATAAAGATGTTCATGTTTCTCTGATGCAGTCCTGACTTGTGGGATTTCCTGCCATGAAAGCCTTTGGCTGGCCCGACTACTAGAGAAAACTTTTTCCTTCCCAGGCTGGTGGATGCCCTGACTGATGTCAGTATGCTCGGGTCTAAAGAGAGCCAGCCTGTTTCACAATATCTATCTTTTCTTGCCATCAGAGCCTGAAGCAGTGTTCAAGTGTGTCAGTCGGTCCACACCAGAGAGAAGTCATCGGAAAGATAAGTACCGCTTTGGAGAAATCCTTTCTTCTCCATTAAACCATGTCAGATAAAATAAATGTTTCAGTTGTGGTAAGCAAATCCCACACAGACATTCATTCTCTGTGTTACCTGTTTAGGCCCACACCACAACATCCCTATTTGCTGTTTTTGTGCTCATTTTAACACCAGGACTATTAGGCATAGGGCTGAGGTTTTAGTGAGATTCCTTAGTCAAGAATCTTCTCACTCGCATCCAGTGGTATCCACCAGTTGTCTCAAATTTGAGCCACCTAAGAGTAAGAAAGAAAATAAACAAAAGCTTAGGTCTTCAGATGACAACCATTCGCCAACTGCCTCTACTTCCAGGATTGTGATTGTCAAAGAAGTTGAGGCACTTCTACAGCCTCCTTCAGTGTCTGTAACTGGGACACAGACCTCTGTTGAGACCCTTTTGGAGTCTGACATGCCGTCAATCCCATCTACTTCTTCGCAAGCCCTTGCATATGGCTTGTCGATCAGGTCTGGGTCCGCTCTGCAGGCCTTGGCTTCTGAGGAGCAGTTTTTTTACTGGTGATGTCCCAACAAGGCCTCAGCCTACACTGGCACTTTTTCACCATTCTCAAGGGACAGATGCCAGGTCGCCAGCACTCCTAGACCCAAGGTCAAAGCCACCCAAAAGAAAGGTACTGTGGCAGGGCCTTCACCTAGGACTACTGGTTCTGTTTTATAGGGATCCCAACAGGATTTTATAAAGTTAGCTGAGGGCATGATTTCTATTGTTAGGTCAAGACAGGCCACAGGGGATGCTCCACCAGGTAAAAGGGATGCTCCTGCTGAAATTTTCCCAGATCCTTTTCATTCAGAGGAAGATTCTGACCTTGAGGAGTCTGGGTCTGAAGAGAGCCCCTCCTGTACACCCTATGGCACCTCTGATTCAGAGAAGAATCTAGCCTCTATCTCCCTTCCAGAGGATTTCACCTTTGGAATGACCCTCCATGTAGTGAGACAGCATTTTCAGTGGGAGGCACAGGATCATCCCAAGTCCAAGAAAGTTAGAAAGCTTCTGGATTTACCTGAACGCAAACGACTGGCTATTCCACCCATTTTAGAGATAGTGGAAGATGTTTTCCAGGATTTCTCCTTGAATCCTGATTTCCTCCCCCCTGCCCCACATAAACCATACAGATTTTATAGGGTACAGGACTCCCACGAATACCTTTTTAAAAATCCTGCTTCTGACACTGAGGTGGTCACCCTAAGGCCGAAAGGGGCCAGAGCCAGTTCATTCAGGAACCCTTTACCTACAGTTAGAGAGTAGGGCCCTTGATAGGTTTGGATAAAAGGTATACAAGTCTGCCATCCTTACAATGAGGGACCTCAACTGTCAATTTCATATGATCAAGTATCAGCAAACTATTTTAGATCAGTTAAACAGAAGGTCACCTCACTAGAGGGGAAAAACCTTTACAAAAACCCCCTCCAGTCTTTTCTGATCCCCAGTTAAGACAATTTCTTAGGGAGTCTTTCACATTAGACCTGCCAGAAGGAAAGTCATTCCTCCATGGGACCTCAATTTTGTTTAATAAAAGCTGACTTTAATCTATTTCGAACCTACAACTAATGTTCTTCTCAAGTTTCTTACTCGAAAACAGCCCTGCTGCTGGCTGTCACCTCAGCTAGGAGGGTGTCTGAGTTACAGGCCCTCATGGCAGTGGAACCATTTATCTTCCACCAAAACATGGTTTCCCTCAGAACTAATCCTTCTTTCATGCCCAGAGTGATCACTGATACTACTCTAAATCAAGCCATTCTTCCCCTACCCTCAGAACAGGGGGGAAGAGTACTTGATTCCTTGGATGTACACAGTCAGCTCCACTTTTATAAGTACAGAACAAAAGTCTTGAGAAAATCTGACCAGTTTTTATTATATTTGCTCCAGGCTCTGAGGGGAAGACAGCTTCTAAACAGACAATCTCTAAATGGATCTCCCACTTTATTTCTTTCTGTTACAGCCATCATGGAAAAAAGCCCCCCCCCCCCCCGAAATGATTAGGTCACACTCCACTAGAGCCACAGCTACATCTAAGGGGGGGGGGTCACTGCTAATGACATCTTGGAAGCAGCCACCTGGTCATCTTCATTGCTAAGGACATATTGGAAGCAGCCACCTGGTTATCTTCACGGCTAAGGACATCTTGGAAGCACCAGTTTGGCCAACTGTATATACTTTCACAAAACACTACCACTTGGCAGCCTCTTCTAAGTCTACAGCAGGATTTGCCATCCTGTAGGGCATCCTTTCCTCTACATAATCTCCTTCCTCCTCTATTCAGCTTTGGGAATCTTCCCACATATCAGGACTGCAACAGTGAAACATTATGAACATAATAGTACATTTGTGCAGACTTACCATAAATGTAGATGTTTGAGTGTGTTCACTGTTGCAGTCTTCTTTCCCTCCCTCCTGCCCCCTTAGCCTAATAATAGCGTCCTCTTCCTTAGTTCCCTCCTGTTCACTTAGGGCTTCTCCTGGTAGAGGACAAGGAAATACTCCTATCATGAGGCAGGCTGGCTCCCTTTATACCCAAGCGTACTGAAGTCAGTCAGGGCGTCTTCCATCATGTGAGGGGAAAACAGTTTTCTCTGGTAATCGGGCTGACCAAGGGCTTTCATAATAGGAAATCCCACAAGTCAGGACTGCAACAGTGAATACACTCAAACATCTACATTTATGGTAAGTGTATGTAGTTGTACTTTCTAGTTCCCAGCCATAAATATTCACTGATAAAAATATATTTCTTTTAAAATTTTCTTAAGCTCTATAGTAAGAGTTTTAAAAGGAATGTAAATTCATGTGAGACTAATCCTCCTCATTTATCAACATACCCCTTCCTATCACAAATTTACCATTGTCTTTTTTCCTTTTCTAACACTATTGAAGCCCCTTAAACAATCGGTATTATTACCACCCCCCTTTTCTACTGTCCCTGATATTCCACTGAATGTCCATCCAGAAATCCTTTCTTTGACAAATTCACTTTCTCATCTAAATATGTATCCAGTAGCATTGTTGTTTACACCCTACATTTCTTTTTTTACATGTTTATTGAATTATCACTTAAGACATAGGCAAACATACAGTTATGTAAAATAAACTGGGTTCACAGTTGCAAACATTATACATCACCTACATTCTTTATACAATTATCATCAATCCAGAATTACATAAATTGATCAGTTCCATTCTTAACGTAAACCTCACACATCCTCCTAAACATTATTCTGCATGGATTGTTTCCAGTTTCCATTTTTCTATGTAATTTGCTCCTGTCCTTTTCTAAAGATTTCAGTTCTAGTTCTTTTTTCTCTGCCACAGTATTCACTGCCTTAAATACAGTTGGTGTAGACTTTGACTTCCATTTTCTAGTAATTGCTTTTTGTCAGCCACCAGAATTAAGCTCAAGGCCTTACTAGGCAGTTGATCTTGTAATCTATCTCAGAAAATTTCCTTAGTTGCATCCATTTGCTCACCCAATATTTTTGACAGAGTACTCTGTGGGGAATTTTTTAAATCTACCAACTCATTATATCTGAGAGAAGCCCTAAGTGAACAGGAGGGAAGAATCACAGGCCTAAAGCAGATGCCCTATGCTGACCGTCTAAAAAAAAATTCTAGCTATACTCTGTGGCATATCGTCTACTCAGAGGCGATCTCTGCTAAGCATACAAGGCCATGTCAAACCCTGAGCTGTTGGACATGCTCCACTTAAAGAAATCCCAATACCTCAGAGCCACATGCTCCAGGGATCTAAACCTTGTCATCAGAATTAACAAAACATGCTGGAGAGACAGGTTCCTGACCCAGGGGCTCCCCATACTCTGGAGTAGACTGCCCATACATGTCAAGCAGAGCCTCTTTGGCCGTCTTCGAAAGGAACCTTGATGATTGGATGGGAAATAGGAAATTCACCCCGGGGATCACATAATCGCCTGCTAGACAGGGGTCCAGGGAAGTAAATATTGTGGGAAGAAATATCCAGGGAATTGTTATGGCTAGGCTTGTATAGGCCCTAGGGCCGATAACCTGTTACCAACCTATGAACCTATCACACCCCCAAAAACATATGTTCTCACTACCTCTTGCTTCCCCATCAAATCTCCAAATTTGCCATCTACTTAAGGAAGGATTCTTTGGAGTCTGCTTGCAGCATAAAAATACTTATGGAAACACTTCCAAGAAAAATCCTAAATCTTCTAGACTTTGTTGCATATTTGGGAACCATACATATGTCCTGCCATTCTTTCCATGTAAAATGCTTATCCAGTCTCTCTTCCCAGTCTTTTCTAATCTCCTCTGATTGTTTCCTATAGTTATCATGCAGTATCTCTTTTTAACAGCAGCTTTTATTCTAAATTCAAATAAAAACTGTACCAGAGCAGATTTTTCTTTTAGGGTTCCCTAGTCCCTTTCTGTTTGCCAATACTCATCAATCACTGATAGGGAAAGTAATGTCTAGCCTGAAGGCCAAATGTCTTCTTGGCCTTTTCCCATTCTCTTACCTTCCTTTTCTAGTTGTTTGCTTCCAGTATCTTGGTTCATTTGCCATTTTATGTCTAATAAATTTTAGCCCCCTTTTGCCGATTTTCTATACCATTAATTGTATTTATCTTTGTCTGCAGAATCTCCTTTCTCCATTCTTGTATTGGCTTAACTCTCCAAATACTTTCTGGTACTTTATGAATATAATACTTCAATTTCTCCAAATCTTTTGGGTTTCTAATACCATGATGGGAATGGACTCCAATCTTAAGTCAAAGTACGATTAAAGTTCATGAAATTAGTATTATTTCAGTCTTTGATGTCAGCCAAAAGTGCTCTTTGCAGGACATGCAATGTGCCTAGTAATGACTCCTGCAATTCATATGGGGTTACATGTATTGGTAACATATCTAAGTACGATTGTAGATTCTTTTTTATATGATCAGTTGCTCTTACTACAGTTGGAACTTTTGTGCATCTTTTTTCCACATTGGTATCATTTCAGCTTGAAGATGCTGACATTTTATGACTTTGTCTCTCTCTCTACGCAAGACACTGTAGTCAATGGGTGTGGTGATTTCAATGATCAATGCTACTTTTGTCTTCTTTTCATGGACCACTATATCTGTTTTTCTAGCATCTATCTTTTGAACTGTTGGTAATGGGTGAACATATGTGATGTAATCTTAATTATTTTCTGTGATGCTTTGTGGCTCAAGTTTCCAGTGTTTTTCAGCCACTTCAGTACTATAATGTTTGCACAATCCCCAGTGTAACAGTCTTGTCACATTATTATACCTTTCAGTATACACCAATATAAAACTCTGTGGCTGGTGGTGTCCTCCTTAAGGATCTGCATCCAAAATCTCACTCTCTCCATATTTCTTAAATCCACCCCCCCCCAATTCATCAGCATCCCTTTTCACTTTAAATTATAGCTTTCTACTTGTGTTAAGTGTATGAGCCTCAGGTATGTAGTTCTAAAATGTCCCTTCAAATCAGGTAATCCTAAACCACTTTGTTGTCTTGGAAGGATCAACTTATTCCACTTGAGCCTTGTCCTCTTCCACTTCCAGATAAAATACTTCATCTCTTTATTAATTTCTGTCCATAACTTCTCCTCTGGTTGATAAAAATATACCTGACGTGTATATAAAACTAAAGGGACTAAAAACATTTGCACTGATTGTATCTTTTTTGTCCATATCCATAAACAGGAGCTTTCAGTTTCTCAGGTTTTGTTTTATCTTTTTATCTGATGTCTCAGATCTGACTTGACCATTTCTACCAGATCCTTAGATCTGAAGTCTCGAGCTCCTTCCTTTACCCACAATGCCCCACCAACCTAACATACATCAGATCTCATTTACTGATAGCTACAGACAGGGATCCTCTTGCTTTTGAGCTTTTGGGTGATTTCTTAGCTGGGATAGTGAGTTTTGCTAATTTTTTTCTATATATATATATTGGTCCTTCTGATTCTTTTTAGAATATTTCTTGACTACCAATGTTGGTAGCTATCTTTTTCTACATTTTCTATCTTTTCTAATATAAAAAGAATTGGTTTTTAGTTATTGTTTTTCTTTAGTTTAGTTTGGAAAGTATGGCTGATAAACCTAGGAGCTTGAAGAAGTATCACACTCAGATGCCCACAGGAAATGCATATACTGTTTAGGAGCTGCACATTTAGATGTGGACTGCTCCATTTGTGCTGGTTTCAATTCTGAGGCACACTCAGACAGGAGGAAGACGCTTGTATTAAAGGGCCTTCTCCCTTCCAGTTCTGCTTCAGCTAGGGCTCAGATCCCCCTCAAAGAAGATTGATAAGGGAAAGCCCAACTCGGTTCCCAAAGATAGACTCTCATAAGATGTTGCCAGATCCCACATCTTCTTTGGCTCCTTCCTTGGAGCCTTCTGTTAAAATATCAGAAAAGTCCAATCCAACAACTTTGCATCACTCTACTTCGAAATCAAAATCACCTCGAATCCAATCACCTCTTCCCTGACCAGATCCGGTTCACATATCAGTTCCCTTTACCTTCTTGGAGACCCGCCCTCTGTAAACATTCGAGACCTCCATCCCTGACCTCTTCTCTCAGGTCTTCCAGGAGTTTCAAACAAGTAAAAACACTCAGTGTGTATAAATATGTATAAAACAAAATAAAAGTAACATAAAAATGCTACCATCAGCTGATATAACAGTTCAAGCTTCCGGGAGTTTATCTGAGGCTGACATGGGTAGCATGATGAGGAAATTCCTCAGAGCTCAGATCCATATGGGGTACTCCCATCTCCGTCTCCCATTGAATCCGTGAGCTGACATAACTACTTCCCCTTTGGCCCTCGGATCGGAGACACTTGGAGTTTCCTCATTGGATCCGTAGACAGTCTTTTCTTTGACTGCAGTTACTTCCTTGAGTTGTGTGGCTCTGAGCCTTTCAGATCAGAAGGATTTTTGAAGTCGAAATCAGTGCTAGATCCAGGGGACTAAAGTCAACTCCAAAGCTATTGGAGCCATCTCTACCCCTCAGGGCCTCATCACTGCACAATGCAAGTCCAACTCCATCTTTGGGCAGAGTGCTTGCAGGATTACAGGAGCTGGTGGTTCAAGAAATATCAGTTCCTCTACCATCTACTTTGGTTTCCTCAGGTGTTCTGCCTTCGATATTGTGGAAAGGGCCTTCTTATTACTTAGAAAAAGGACATCCCCTACCTCCCTTGGATCAGACAACTTTACCTCCATCGGTTCTTTGCAGCCAGCCCGCTTAAGTTTACAGGAGTCCCTCTGGATTCCCCATCTCTTCTGGTACTCTCCAGACGACCCCACTGATGAGGTCCCCCAGAAGAGAACATGCAAAAGGACACATAGATTCCCCTCGGGAATCTCTCACAGGGGACACTGATTTCAATGAAGGGGAAGGGTCCCTAAGATCTTCACCTTAAGACATGCCATTTGGAGGCATTCTAGAGCTCTTAAAACAAAAAGGTGGTTTGTTTTCTGATACCCTTCCCATGAGGAGTCATTGTTCCTAGAGACTTTCAGATATGTCTCTGTTATGTTTGGGTGACTCCCCAGCAGATGACCTTGTAGATCTTGATTCTTGCCAGGAGTGGAAAGAACCAGATACTGTGGAGCCCATCCCTAAACATCCAGACAAAATGTTAGCCCTTCCCAAGGACAGGAGACACTGGAGCAAGGACGACTCAGTGGATGCCATGGTTGTGGCAGCATATCCTTAGCTGACATAACAGAATCCATTTTAACCTATATTCCTAAATACTTCATTTTATTGTGTCCCCATAAATGTGGGTATTGCTGAAACAATTCATGTTTGGATGCATTGTTTACCGCTCTAGTCTTTTTGTCTTCATTAATTTTGTGTCCCCCACCACCACCACTTGAAATTTTCTCAGAATGTTCCATAACACTGAGAAGTCCTGTCGGGTGCAAAATATATGATCATGTACAAAAAAAATCCAGTTTTTCTTGATTACCATGCTAATTATGTTCTTGAATTTCTGAGTCCCTTATTTTCTTTGCCACTGACTCTAAATGTAGGCAAATAAAAAAGGGAAAGAGAACACCCCTGCCTGGTTCCTCTGTTCAAGCAGAGCTCATCAGGAACCCTCCCACTTTAATTTTTGCCTCTGAACCCCCATTTATCCTCCTAATTAGCCTTATTATTGCATTAGGGAATGCAAATACCTCCATTGCCTATTCACAAAATCCCAGCTAACTCTGTTGATTGCTTTTTCTGCAACAAGATCTACCAACAACAGTGACATTTTTTTACATTCTGCTTCCCTCAGGATCATCATTGTTCTGTTAATATCAAATGTTTGCCTCCCTTCCACAAAACCACAATCGATCCTCATCTGCCATTTTTGGCAATATCTTTGCCATTGTTTTAGCTATTGTAGACAAGAAACCAAAGTAAAACGCAGACCAGTAGATAAAAATCCAATAAAAACCAAAAAAAATCACCAGTTAGATGGCCAGAACTAAAATATTCTTTAATATAAACATTAACTCCACAGTTAAGTGCTTTTGTCTTATCCAGACTTCTTCAGAGCTGTGGAGAGCCAAACTAAGAAACATGTTAAAATAGAGAGTGAGCCTCCCCCACCCCCACCAGCATCAGCCAATAAAAGGCAAACTTCAATTAATAACTTAAAGAAGTGCATCTAAAGCTTAAACAACAGAAGCTATCCTTAATTCACTAATCACAGAACCACTGTCATGAAGTCCTGGAAAATTTGAAGCATCAAGTTTCAGTTGCCAACACTTTTCTCTCTGTGCAGAAGCCCGTTTTCCCAGTCACCACAGTAAACAGAGCTCTGCACTTGTTCTAATATAAAAAGGTAAATTTTGTAAATCCCTCATAGGTCAGGGAGTGTCTTGCAAGTACGCTTTTACAATCAATATGTTGATAAATACACTTGGAAAAGGCAATTTTAGTTTTGCCTATATAGAAGGCTACCCATACTTCACAGGTAGCTGTATCAGTTTGTCCCAACATTCCCCTTAAGAAACCAGTATAATTGGTGAAATGTGTGGGCAACTGAACTTAACCTAACTTTTAGCCTTAAGAAAAAAAGTGCAGTGTCTTTAAGTAAAACTGAATTATTCACTATTCTAGTAAGTGATTAATGTATTAAGTTATCATAAAAGCTGCTTTCTCTCATTCACTTACAATAATTTCAGACTTTATTTTTTACAGAGCTGCTTGCCCTTTTACCTTTTAATTTTACATTTCTGTTAAAGAATGTCCAGACCTCACTATTTATTGCTTTCACCTTTATTCAGCTGGTTTGTGTGTAAACTAGAATAAGATGTACAGCTTCTCTCAGCTTCAGATTTCTCAGCTGGCACTGAACTTATATTTGCTTAAAGAAAACTGTTCATTACATTGTGTTCTCATTAAAAAAAGACACTTACACAAAAAACTTTTCATTAGCATCAGCCACTGGCATTAATCTAGATATTCACCTGTACAAAAGTAAAAAAAGAAACATTTAAATTCTACATATATTATAATCAGTGCAGTTTTACATCCCATTCCTCATCCCAACAGCCCAAGATTTCAACCTGTTGACTTAGATATGCTTTTATCCAGCCTTTTTCTCCTTTTACACCGTAATGCCTAAATTTCTTAAAAAAAAAAGAAAAAAAAAGAAAAAAGGTAGCTATTTACTTTAGTGTCTTAATTACATACAGCAGTCACTGAAAATGCTTTACTATATAACATGCAATTTGTATCATGAAATGTTTTATACGAATATAGTTAAAAACTATTTTTTTTTTACTTAGCTACTTTTTCCTGTTGTCTCTGTTTCCCCCTTTTACTGTCCTTCCAGACATTAATAACATGAAATGGGGCATATGCCTGCCAGTCTCCCATTAAGTCTAATAAATTCCAAAAAAATCCAGTCATTCTCCTCCACTTTTTCCTGTAAAACCATGTTTCACAAATGTGATTGATGCTTTACAGTTTCTCATTTATTCACTAATTTCAATGTTGCTGGTCTTCTTCCTGTTCATCTCCAAACCCCAGACTCTGGTTCAAGTCCAAGGTATTACCAATTCTTGTAGTCAACTCCTGTGCTATTTTCTGTATCTCAAGCAGTTTGCTTTGGAATACTAGAAAAAGGTCTATGAGCCTTACCATCAGAAAAATGAGAAGCAGAGTCCCTTTTTGTTTTATGGCTCATGCCTTTTTGGACAGACTTTTGTATTTCTCCCATAGCCTGTTCTGCATCAAAAAATGACTTTGATCCTCCAGGAAAAACATTTTTGAAAACAGCTGGATACAGTAGCTTGAATCTCACAGCTGCCTCTCAATGTTCCCTGATTGCTGGAATAAATCAGATTCTCTTCTGTCTGGTGAACATTGAATAAATTTCCACAAATTCTGTACTTTGTCAAATTTTTAAGACACTGCCATTCTGCCATAGTTCTGTCAGGATCAACATTTTCTGCTGGGATGATCTTTACTAATACAAGTCTTGGCTGCTTTCCCATGGCCAGGTTTGGAGCATATACATGATGTGCCCTTTCTATTAACAAATTCTACTGTGGAATACCAGTCCACTTACTTATTTTGTGCGTTCATAAAATTAATGCAGTCTGTTACTTCGTTTCTCTGATACAGCAGAAATTCTCAAAGTTTTCTCTGCATGCTCTTTGCTCTAACTATAGATTTTTTTGAAATGACTGTTCTTGAGCAGTTTCTTACTCAAACAGCCTTTTTTCCATTTTGACCTCTGATTTTTGTAATTTTATTAATTCATCTGAATAGCTGTTTAAAGCTTCTTACATGTTCCAACCTTTTATTATATGAGTTGATATACTTCTTCAATGTTTCATTTGTTTTAATCATTTCTAAACAATTTTTGTCTTCTAGCAATTTAGAGGAATAATATTGCTTGTACCAAAGCTAGAGCTTGAACTGCTTTTTTGGCAAACAGCTATAGGATTCTTCCCAGTTGTTTTCTCATCACATTTTGTAATTATTTTTTCAGGCTATCCAAGTTTCTTCTTTGCTGGCATCCAGGCAGTGTACGTACTAGCCAGTAACCAGATTTTGCTCAATCATCAAGCAGAATTACTGTCTCTTATATATCAGTTTCTTTTTCACCCTGAGAGAGCTGAAGTTAAGCTGTTGGTCAGTATGCCACCATCTTGGAAACTGCATCCTACATTTAAATTGAGTACTCTTTCTATCTTTATCTGTAAGTCTGTTTACAGTATATGTTAATAGGGACAATGTAGCTATTTTGATAGAAAACTATTAATCTCCTCCCAACATTATACGCAACACTTTTTTTGAACTTTTGTCTTACCTGCTCACACTAATGTTTGGCAGTCTAACATTTTTATGCACTTGTCTTGCTTCTTCTCATCTCTATTTGTCATATTTCTCATATTTGTGTCATATTTTCAAGACATTTTGCTTTAATGAAAACACTCAGGCAAAATCATAAATACATATCATATATCTCTCCAACTCCTAACTGAGAACAAGCACACAAGAATATGTAATTTTTTCAGCAAATGCAGTTTACCCCTCTAGATAGGAGTATTTGCTCTAAATCAGCAGCTGTATCCACAGGCATTACCTGATGTTGTTTTCTAATTTCTGTTCTTCTCTCCGATATAAAAAAACAACTAGCATGGTTTCAGTAAATATTGAATGCCCTAACAGAAATATTAATTGCCTTAATAAAAAGTACAGTGGCTACCTTTAAATAAAATAAATTGTCCACTTTTCTGTTTATTCTAAGGTATTGATGCTGCTGTGGAGGCTACTACTACTTATTCACTTCCCACTGTTTCATATTTTATTTTTTCTATGAACTGTTTGCTTCACATTTAAACATTTCTTTCATAAAGAGTGGTGAGAATTTTCAAGAGTAATTGCTTGCACCTGCAGACAGATTGTCTCCAAGTAAACTCAGTGAGCATTGAGAAAAAAAAAGCTTATAACTTTGCAGATGCATGAAATATTTTTTCTAAATTTCACTCCGAACACAATATACAAACTTCCTCTGGTCAACTGCTTGTATCTGCAGACTTCGTCTCCCAATTAGAGCATTTGCTAATGGGAAGATACAAGCTAATAATTTTATAGATGCAAGAAATTTACCATTTTTCATGATTTTCTTTTTGTTTTATGTTCTAGCCTATTTGCTTTAAAAAAAACTTGGTTCCAGCTAAAGTAATGAAATTAATATAAATATTCAGCCCTATTATGCTAATTCAACATAGAATTTGATCAGTGTAGCTTTATATTAATTGTAACTCACTTTTGTACAGCCTGTCTTTTCTTGTTACATTGGCAAACCTGTATATCTTACAACTAGATTAAAGTATTTGCTTGCTTTGCTATTCAAAACACATACATCACCCACTGATAAGACTCCTACTCACATTTAAAATACTTGTCTGCACACTTTACAAAGCTACTTTATGGTATAAAATGCAATTTATGTCATGAAATGTTTTATACAGATATTAATAAAATATTTTGTTTTACTTCCATCATTATTCCGTTCAGTGCCCTGCTAAACAGTAATGACATAAAGTGAAGTATATGCATTTCAGTTCAACAACAAGTTTACCAAAGTCAACATAATTCCAGTCTTTCTCAATTTCAAATATTGTTAAACAAAAATTTCCAAATCTTTATCACTTTCTTCCCTTCAAACATTTACAGAAATATCATCTGTTCCTGAAGACTTCCCAGTTAATTTTATTTTGCATTTGTTAACCAGGAAAGTCTGATTTGGAACAAAGCCAATTTTCAGTGGAGTCTTGGGGAGAAACAATCCAGAAGCATGTCTTTCCCACACAAACCCACGGAGGACATGCAGATTCCACACAGAAGGCACCCCAGCTGAGAATCGAATTGGTGACAACACTACCGCTGCTACTGCACCGTCAAGTTAATTGATTGTTATCATTGCCTCTTCTTCCTTTAACCTTGACGTATTTAGTCTTCCATAAGTATTTCCAGTTGTGCCGTTTTTTTGTTTTCCCCATTTTCCTTTAAATAGAGTTCCATAGAATTTCTGCAATATTTCTAATACTTATGTTGGCTCTGGTTATTTTTGTAGCCATATGCTCCCTAAGTGTCACAACACCTTTTTCTATTTTCTGTTGCCTAAGTTGCTGTGCTAATAGTTTTTATGCTCTGGGCTCATTAGCAAAAATAAGAACAGCAACCTTTCCAAACATGTGCACATTATCCAAAATACTCCCATATTTTCCAGTTACCACTCAACAATTGCTTCTCTTCTTCTTGATGTTTATCATTAGAACATCTGCACCAGCTGAAGCTATATGGGATGTGCGGTCATGGTTCAGACCAGCCAGCCAGATTTCTTAAGCTTTAGGGTTTCTTTCATGTGCTCTAGCCATTGGTATACATGGAAAATGCAGAGAAAAGTGGTGTATATGCCATTAAATACTTCAGAACTTTCTTGGTGCTAAAGAGTATGCCCCACTGTGCACTTAAGGAGATCAACAGTTGGCTAGCTCTTCCTCTAAGCTTAGCAGATGAGTTCTCCATTGGGGATTTCCTTCCACACACATTTTGTCAAGGAAATGTTTCATTTGGGTTGTGTATTATTTCTTGGCATTTTTGTCTGATGAAATTAATGTCTTAAAATTTTATTTTGGAGATCTGTCTTTTTAATGTAGTGCCTCTGAGAAAATGTGTAAAACTGTTTTTTTTTCTTTAATAACTGCTAATTGTACTTCAGATTGTTGTATTTTTTCTCCAAAAGTGGGTGTCTTTGTGTTTAAAAAAGAAAAGTTAATTTGTTTAAAAAAGAAAAGTTAATTTTTCTGTCAGTGGCTGTGACCGACTTTTCTCAACTTCTCTGATGACTTATTAAACATTATTTTCAGCTGTTAGCCTATCCCTAGTCCATGTGGAGATTCCATATTTGTTGCTGTTTTTTGGAGTTTGTGAGGAAACATGTACTACTTATGCACTGCTTTGTTGAGTGAAGCAATGTGTGCATGGTACTTGTGACTAAAAAAAAAGTTTTAGTTCAGTAACATTTTTAGTTGAGGTTTCACTGATGCTGATAGCCACCTGAGAGACTCAATTTGTGGTTAGTACATTGATCAGTGTCTTGCTAAGTCATTTACTTCTTCCCTAAGCCACAAAAAGGAAAAACTTGTCCAGGAGGCTGCAGTCTGTAAGCCAGCTTCTGTCTTTCCACAGCTGCTGATGGGTGAATCTGTTGTGGACATCAGTTATTTGTCTGACCACTCTTTTTCTCCCTTTGTAGTCACTCTTCAGTGCCAGTATGAACATGAAGTCAAATGTGTCCTCTTAGTCTGTACATTTGGCTTTGACATGGAAGGGAGAACCAGCCTTGCAAGCTTTGTGGAAGGTAGCAGGGGATGCTCCTTTGCTAAGCTA
This sequence comes from Protopterus annectens, assembly GCF_019279795.1. Taxonomy (NCBI): domain Eukaryota; kingdom Metazoa; phylum Chordata; order Ceratodontiformes; family Protopteridae; genus Protopterus; species Protopterus annectens. Next base: position 1,446,290,413 of record NC_056735.1, read on the forward strand.
CCCTGAGTAGCCTTTTTCCCCAAGTAGAGGCTGTCTGCCCTACAGTTATTTTGCTAGGGAGCTTCCTAAGATACAGAAGCACAAGTCCAGACATTTTTACTCATCTAGATTAGACAACCTTTTTTTCACAAAAGTGTTGAGAGCATTCTCTCAGAAGCGGAAGAAAATTATTTTTTCCCTGTGAGATTCTGATTCCCAGTCTGAGGGACAGGATTTCGACTAGGACTTTTTCTCTCATATTCTTTCATTTCTAAATGGAGATTCTGATTCTTAAAAGACCGTATCCTCAGATGCTTCTCCTGAAGAATAGTCTTTTTCATATGCTATTGCTAATGAGGGGCATTTTTTCATTGACAATAGAGAGACTCATTTGAATCTCAGCACAGATATGATTTATTACAGGTAAATATTTCTCAACCTGCACCTATCCCCCCTGTTTGCCAGCCTTAGAGGATGCCTTTTTGGTAGCCTGCTCTTTTACTGACAGTCAGCCACCTGCTCCTAAGTAGTTTAAAATGTCCCAGTCCATTTATTTATTTTTTAATCCCAGGGAAGATCCTGCAGATCATGTCAGAGTCAGCTTCAATCAAGCTTCTTTCAGCTGCCATCCTTACTCTGCACTAATTGCACTAATTGTTGTGTCCTTATTGGGTACAACTGAAATTTTTAAACATGTGACTAACCTCCAGTATTTAATGAATTATGGGATTTTTAACTGTTGTCTGATGAAGGGGTAGATCCCTGAAAGCGCTTACCACTGTTTTGTAAGGATTTATTTTTTGTAACTTTGTTTTGATTTTTTTTTCTTTATTTTTGTAATAAATTTCCCAGCTGTGGTACTGTCAGTGCTCTTACTTTTGTTGCCTTTCACTTTTCACTGACAGTTTTGTGCTTAGAGAGAGGATATTTATTTTATTTCTACTTATTTTGCCTCTCTAAAGCAACATGGCAGAAGGAAATGTTTCTACCATTGCAATTGAGCTGAACAGCGATGCAAATATGTTTAATGGCTCCAAAACTTGTACTGCAGAACACCTGAATGGACTACTAACATCGGATGTGAATCCCTTATTGAATATAGGGCTGAAACAATGGATGCAATATATGTTGACAACTCTGAATAGCTAAACAATTTTAATACTATCTATAGAGACCTGGAAAATAAATTGTATAAGTTTAAATGGCTCCAGTGGCAATGTTTCCACTTGGAAGCATGTTTACAACAGAATCTTGTCCCTAGAGGGCTACGCGCATTGACTATGCCAACCTATGGTCAAACATATCCAGAACTTCTTAGGCGTTGGCAAATCATAAACTTAAGAGTGCAGTTCCAAATACCTGCATCTACTGATACTTTTTCCGTCCACAAGAGGATGAGCTAGCTAAAGACATTAATATTGTCTATGGCAGCATTATAGATAGCTATTGTACACAAATAGTAGGTACAAAGCTGGATACTTTACATGAAAATATATTAAACTATGAGAAAAGACTTGCTACAGTTAAAACCCGTAAATTGCACAGGGATTTTAATGATTTCCAGCAAGGGAACATATTCCTTTGGGTGAGGGAACACCCTCCTAAGAGCCAGACCAAACAGACAGCTCGGGGGATCCAATCAGAAGCTCCACAGAGGCAACGCCATGCTGACGTTAATTTGAATGAAGGAATAGGTGACACACCCACTCCAATTGAGTCTGAGCAAGCAATAAGCAATGAAACAACTGCCAGCTTTGCTGGCATTGTAAAAAACTGTGTAAAGCCGTTTTTTGGTTCTAAAGTGCATACACTACAACCTGACAGGAGTGATGCTCCAGTGGTTAAACCCAAAGAAGCGAGAAACATTCAGCTACCTTCTATCAGTTTATCTAATGACCTTAACCCAGTGAACAACATGGATCACTTTTTGCTGCAGGAACCCCTGCCAATAAGAGGATTGCCAACGTATCGCAGTCAGTGGAGACCACTGAGTGCAGAAGGACAGGGCAGAAAGAGGTTGAGGAAAGTTTGATTTTTAACCTTTCGTCACACCCATTGACTGAAAACCAGGTGAGACTTTTAAATAAAGGGCTCAGTTTTGTTCCAGCAAAGAAAGCTGATTTAACTGATGTAATTAAAGACCTTAGACTTTTTGGCCAGACTTTTAACGCTTAAAACTTTGTTTGGCAACAGCCCTCATATGACCAGCAATTTATTTAAAAAACCGAGTACGTTTATTCCACCATTTAATACAGTTATTGAAACATTCCCTGACATCTGTGACTGAGAACTAAGAGAGAAGTTGGATATGAGCAAAAATTGCAGCTCTAACACTTTTTATAATTTGAGCAAAGATGAATATCATGCTATGATTGATTTAAAACACATGCATTCTATTGAAATAAGACTGGCAGACAAGTGAGGGGGAATAGTGGTGATGGATAAACAGATATATGTTGAACAAATGTTACGATTATTAGATGATGACTCCACATATCAGAATATATCTAACAATGTTGTAAGAAGCGTTATTGATAAAGTATCTTTTTTGATGTTTGATTTGTTAATTACCGGTATGATTAATGAGGAACTGTTTGAATACTTTTTGGTTAGTAATCCCACTATACCTGAGATTTATGGCTTACCTAAGATACATAAGCATTTGTCAGTTCCACCCATGCGCCCCATAGTCTCTGGTAAAGGATGGGTTACTGAACCTCTATCTATTTTTATTGAGAAGAATCTACATCCACTCCTATCTAATTGTGAGACTGTGCTAAGAGATTCTAAGGTCTTTCTTGAAACTCTTAGGATGAAATGGATGAATATAGATACCAACCATTGTTGTTTCTTGTTAACAATTGATATAGAATCATTATTCACAGTGATTCTGAATGAATGGGGAACAGAGACCATAAGGGAACTACTTCACAGTGTAGATTATAACAAGAACAAATGTGACCTCAGTTGTGCTTTGTTGGATATAGTACTGACCAATAATGTTTTCTTATTTCAACAACAGAAATACTTACAGAAGGTTGGTGTGGCTATGGGCACAGCTTGTGTGAATAGCTACACCAACCTTTCCTTGGTTCAATGGGAACGCACACATGTGTTAACCAATAGTACATATGGCAGGTATATCGAGTGGTATGTCAGGTTTGTGGATGATATTTTTTTGCTGTGGAATGGTACAGAGGTAGAGCTAAATGCATGTTTTAGTTACCTCAATAATACCACTCAATTTCTTAGATTTACCTCTCAGTATTCTATGACTGAAATTGACTTTCTTGACGTCAAAGTAAGAAAAGATGAACTAAACCAGATTAGAACTGGTTTGTTTAGGAAACATGTTAGAAAAAACACGTTCCTACATAACACCAGTATGCACCCGAACTATACCAAGGTCAAACTCATCAAAGGCCAAGTATACAGGATTATAAGACTGTTTAATGATGATGATGAACTTCAAATAGCCCTGGACCAACTTAAATCTGAGTTTTTAAACGGGGGCTATGATGCTAGAACTATAGACAGGTACATTCTAGATGGTTGGAGCAATAGTTCGGGTAGATGTAGACCCTATTATGATACGCACACTACAACTCGAGCAAGCGGGCATGTCAATGATTGCGATGAGGCAAGGCATATACATACAGGCACAGACAACACACTTAGGATGCCACTCACTTTTGCAAGCAATATAAGTGTAGTATGTGATGTAGTAACCAAAAATTGGGGTATTCTATTCACAATTGACAACCTACAGGGTATAATTGGTACTAAGCCAAGTTTCACGTTTAGGAACAATAGAACATTGAGAAATGAACTATGTTATAGTAATGCCGCAACCAATACTGTAAGTAGATCAGATAGATTGGGCACATACATGTGTAGAAATTGTGGAGCATGTAAACATATACACAATGGCAGGACTTTTACACATCCCTCGAAGAAATTCAGTCATAACAGTAATCTCTACGCTGATTGTACCACATCAAACGTGGTCTACTTCACCTACTGTGTAGTATGATACAGCTTCTACGTAGGTAAGACCAATAGACGCCTTAAGGACAGGATCCTCGAACATTATAGGGATATTAGGAACTGCATAGAGAATAGTGTGATTGCTATGCACAACATGAATACAGGACCTGAACATATTTTTTAATTTCTGGTTTTACAAATATTGTCTGAGAAATTAAGGCAGGGTAATTTATCTAATGACACAGAAGCTGCTGACAGAGATGGATTATTAGATTTAATGCAGACAAGCCCCCAGGGTTGAATCAAATGGTGTCACTTAAACCATTTTTAAAAGCTCGACCTTTGAAACATTGATTCTCTTGAATTTTTAGATTTTTAATATGTTACATTTTCTATATATTTTTTACATTGTATTTTAGATTGTATTATATTTCATATTAAAATTTTTAATGTATGTATCTATATAAGCTGGATGCACTAATATTGTGTATTTATATATATATATATATATATATATATATATATATATATATAAAAGGTGTTGTTGCTAGGAATATCAGGTTTTGATTATATTATATATAGTTATACACCATACAAGGTTATACACATTTCTTATTTATCTTCGCTATAATTCCTTTAGTGTATGGTCTTTTTATTTGCATAACTGTGCTAATATGTACTGATGCACTAATTGTTATGTCCTTATTGGATACAACTGAAATTCTGAAACATCATGTGACTAACCTCCAGTATTTAATGAATTATGGAATTTTTAACTGTTGTCTGATGAAGGGGTAGATCCCTGAAAGCGTTCACCACTGTTTTGTAAGGATTTATTCTTTGTAACTTTGTTTTAATTTTTTTCTTTATTTTTGTAATAAATTTCCCAGCTGTGGTACTGTCAGTGCTCTTACTTTTGTTGCTTTTCACTTTTCACTGACAGTTTTGTGCTTAGAGAGAGGATATTTATTTTTATTAAGTTTGATAAAGTGCATTCCTTCTTTGGAATTGTTAATTTAGACACGTGTGTTAGCCTTTGTTGGCTTCCTCTGATAATTTAAAGAATTTAATTACTCATCTCCCTCATTCAGATACTACTAAAACTTCTGTGTCTGTATTCGTATATGCTATATCTTGGGTAATTAAACATTCTTTGAAATGTGCTTATAACTCTGCTGATTTAGTGTCCAGGACTGCTGCCACTAGCTCTATTTTGAAATTATTTGCTTAGTTGCAGTCTCAAAATTTGCCAGAGAATATTACATTTCAAATGCTTCTTTCAATAAGTATGTGTTAATTTGTCATTCTCAGCAGAAGTCCTTAATGCATTTGATGAAAGAGGAAAGTTAATTCAGGGGATTACCCAGAGTTTTTCATTCTTCCTTCCTTTCCACAAAATAGCAATAACTTTTCTTCCTGGTCAGGGTTTTTTTCAGACACCATAGCAGTGGCAGGTATAGTATATAAAAAAAAAGAAATGAAAGATCTTCGCAGAACTAGTGACAACCTAACAAATTAGACTTGACTGTATGATGCTTCTGTTTTCCCTCTCCCCAAACTGGCAACAGTGTAAAGTCTGTCCTAGTGTTTAAGTGTTCATTATCCTCTATGGCACTAGATAACTTCAGACAGGGCTTGAAAAATATTCTAAAAGGATATTGGTAGCAGTTGAACTCCCTTCCCTCAGTTTCTAGGGATTTCTCAACATCAGTCCTTTCAAACTGTCCTGTTCGCTCCTATTCTGGATCAGCTAATACTGCATCAAGGGTGGTAAGATAACCCTCAGACTAAACAGGGAAAGACTTTTATTCAAGAATATTTATGTTGCCAGTAAACGAAAGTAAGAAACCTGGAGTTCTCTCCTGGACCTTTCTTTTGTAATTTTTTGTTTCACAGTTCCAAAGTTTAAAATGCTTTTTCTACAGTCTATGGTACCCCTCCTTCCTCCATTCAGTTTTCTGTTGACTGTTGATTTAAAAGATCCCTACCACCACATTCCAATCAGAAGCAATTCCAGGCATGTTTTGCACTTCTCCGTATCTGGTTTTAATTTCCGGTTTGCTTGTATTTTGTTTGGATTATCTACAGCCCTAAGAGTGTTTACAGTCTGCCCATTGCAGGTTGCAGGTCATTCATGTTTTCCCTCACTTAGACCATTGCCTGATTTTTGCCGATTCCTTCACAACTTGTTTGAGAGTGTGTGGTTTGGTGCAAAGCAGTTTTTCACTTTGGGATGTCAGGTGAACAGAGAGTAGTCTTCCTTCATTCCTTCTCACAACATGGTGTTTATAGACTGTTTCCTAAATGCAACTGTTATGAAGACATTTCTTCCTCAAGATAAAGTGGAGAATTGCAAAAAGCAATTTATGATGTTTTTCAAACCAGATTTTGTTGTCTGCCAGAGAATATCTCAGAATTCCATGTTGGATGGCCTCAGCTATTGTCATGATTCCCTTGGCTAGACTTCACATGAGAAAGATTCAGTGGTTTGTCAAGTCAGTTTAGACTCAATATCAGCACCATCTGTCTTTTTGAATTCTGGTAATGTGTTCATGAAAATGGAGCTGAAACAGTGAATAAACTAGTTGTTTCTCAACCCAGGTCTTCAGACATTATAAGATGTATCCAAAGGTATGAAAGTGCAAGAGTCTGACACATAAACAAGACAAGTTAAAGCACACACTTGTCAAGTGAATGATGGCTGAAATAAATGCTCTCAAATCTCTGAACCATCTGTGGATTCCAGGCCCTCTGCTAGTAATCACAGACAACACCACAGTGAAGTAATTCAACAAACAAGGGAGAATCTGATCCTGCCCCCTTAACAGATTAGCTGTAATGGCCTGGGGTCTAGCAACTTAGTTCAGTTTTGCCCCTCCAGGTTACATACATTCTGTCAGAACAAAACATTGTGGCAGACAAGCTCTGGAGAACTAGCGACAGATCCTCATGAACGGAAATTGCTTGTAGGGATCTTCCAGGAATTGATCCATCTGTGGGGAATTCCTCAAGTAGATCTTCTTGCCTCCAGTCAAAACAGGCAGGTAAAAACATTTCTGCTGCAGGATCCCTTGTAAGTAACACCGGTGTTTTCACTCACTTACATGGATTGAAATGTCATTAGATGCTTTTCCACCCTTTTTTCTGATAACCATGGACCCTTCTCAAGATTCAGAAGGATTCTCCAAAAGTAATAATGGTGACCCTCTTTTGGCCCAGGCAACACTGCTTCTCCCTTTTTCTTTCTTTTTTTTTTTTAATGGCCAAATGCAATTAACACAAGCTTCTACACAAAGTGGACTTACACAGAACAAGTGGAGTTTCATACACCAGTATTCAACATCTTCAACTGACTGGATGGTAAAAGTTTAACACTTTTTAAGCTCCTTTTTCTGAGAGCATGCAGCAGATATTAAAGGAGGCAAAAAAACATGCCACTAGAAAATCATATATAATTAAGTGGAAAATATTTTCTAGTTGGTCTCAGTCCAGGAACATTGAGAGTTTTAAGGTTCAGACTCATGTGATACTTCAGTATTTGTGTGTATTATTATCCTCTGGCATCTCTTATTCTTTTTATCAAGATTCATCTGTCAACCATTTCGGATTGTCTGCCCCTGGGTTCCCCACTTTCTGCCCTTCTTCTTGTGAAACAGTTTTTGAAAGGGGTGTTACATATCTGTCCACCTAATAGAAAGGTGGCATCTACCTGCAATCTTAATCTTGTTTTAGAAAATCTTAATATTCCTTTTCAACCTGCTCATGAGGTTGATTTGAAGTTCTTATTTTTGAAAACAGGGTTACTTATTACTCTGACCTCTGCAAGAAAAGTATACAAGTTACAAGCTCTTATGTTGAGTCATCCCTATCTCATCTTTCACAAGGATAAGTAACTTTGACAGCAAATCCTTCCTTTATGCCTAACGTTGTTTCAGAGTTAATACTGAACCAGGAAGCTGCATTTTGCTGTTTTCTTCCCTGAACCTAAAAGTAAGGGGGAGAGAGAATTCTTCACAGTCTGGATGGACTTAGGCAGCTCAAACACCATAGACAGGATAAAAACCTTCAGGAGTACTGATCTGCTGTTTTTCTCCTCTGAATGTTAAAATGTGGGTTGGGGGTTGGCATAATGGTTAATGTGTTTATTTCGCAGATAAAACATACAGGGTTTGATTCTCAGCAGGGGAAATTGACTAGTCTTAAAATGATCCAGGGCAGCTAATCTTCTACTTGGCTATGGACAACAAGTGTCTAAATGGACTATTTCAAAATGGATGTGTCATGCTTTTACTTTTTGTTATTCTCACCATAGCAAGCCACTTCAGGCAACGTCAGGACCCACTGTACTAGAACCCTTCTCCCCATCTCATACTCACTAACTCTATCTTTTTGGAAAGGGGTGGACCCTGGAAAAATACTAGAGGCAGCAAGATGGTCATCTCTGGACACCATTACCAAGCAGTACAACTAGATTCCTTTTTCTAGGTGTACAACTGGCTTTGCTAAGACTACTGTACAGAGGATCTTGGACTTTGATCCAGCTTTTCTTTCCTTACTCTCCAATCTCTGGTATTCATCCCCTGTAGCTTGGTCTACTATAGCAAAGTTTCAGTGGTGAACATAGTATGCTTGTGTAAGCAAACTTGGCGTAACAGTAGATGTTCAAATAGATAACTGCTGCAGTAACCACCCCCCCCCACCTTTTATTTTTTGCTAATTTGAGCAAGGGCGTGGGATATTTTATTTTTCGTTCCCTATGTGGCAGAGCTGGAGCCTCCCTAACAAAGAAAGAAAACTTTAAAATATGTGGCAGCTCAGCTGCTGTTTTTTTCTGCATCCCTCATGCATGCCATTGGTTGTGGTGCATTGAAGGGGTCCTAAAGCTTTGGAGGTCCGTCTGTCTGTCTGATTATCTGACCCTTGTTGGGATATCAAATATAGCTTAAGCAACTGTAGTTGCGATCTATTTGAATATCTAAGTTTGCTTACACAGCTGTGCTTTCTGTAAGATTCCCTTTCATGTGCAGTACTTTTACTTTTGATAATACCTCTACTTGTTTCCCATATCTCCTCCTGTTTCAATTCTATCGTATTTTTAAATTCTGTTTTTATTTTACTCCATTCTATAGCTATCTCTTCTGAAGAATTTTATAACTTCCCTAATAATGCCTCATTTTCACTACTCCATGTCTTAAATTCTGATGTTTTTAATAGGTTAGCAGGAAAACAGCAGTGTCTCCTTTTACTTGATTACCCTGCATTGTGTCTTAGTTTTAATTAGTGCATTGTCTGTTTAAATACCCTTGCACCTGTAAAATATATGTCCAGTCTAATCCAGCTATTATACCTTGGGGAATATGTAAACTCTGTCTGGTTTCCTGAAGGTATATTCACATCTTCCATTCCAAGTATTGTCATATATTTTTTAAGAAATGTACCCTCTTCCGTTATATTATCTCTTCTTTCCCCCAGCCCCCGATACATCTTTACTGTTACATATAAGATTGTGGTCACCACCCATGAATAGTATTCTGTACTGGAAGCTAATTGCCTTTCCAATAATTTTCTTAAGCTCCTTTATAGTAATCTTCAGTAGAATATAAGTACACATCAGGGTAATCCTCCTTCTCTGTCAATGACCTCTTATTACCATAAATATACCGTTGTTGTCCTTCTCCTCCTGTTCTGTTATTATTGTAGCCCCTCTCACAGTCAGTACTTATACCTTGCCTTTCCTGTGTCCTGATGCTTGCTGAATAACCCATGTTAAGTTGTCTGTCTCGCCTTTGTTCTTGCTGTTTGGGTTCGGAGCTGATCCTCGGCTCCGACTCGGCCATCTTCAATAGCTCAAGAGCTGTTTACTGGCTCGAGGCTACCCCTTATCCCATGATGCCTAGTGAAAGCTACCCAGATCTCATTTGCCACTTCAGCTACGAGGTGTGTCATTTCTGGCTCAGGCTTTTATACTTTTGTATATTTATATAATTATATTTGTTTAAACTTCCTAAAACTAGTATACTTCCCCTTATAGTTTTATTCTCTGTGGGTGTTGTTTGTGGACGTCGCTTCTTTCTGCAGTCCCTTTTTTTCTTAAGAACTCATTTAAATTAGAGAGTTCTCCCCTCCCTTAGGACAGCCATTTAACTTGGAGGCTCTCCTTCCCTTCCTTTTTTTTTGTTACTGTATATATAAAAAAAAAAATTGTTGTGTTCGTTTAGTAGTGTAGAGATTTTTTGTCTGTCTGTATTCTGGTACTTGGATTGTGTGTAGTGATAGTTATTTCCAGGGATACAAACGTTTCTGGCTTCAAAAAGTGACTCATGCAGTCAGAAAATGTCTCTGACAGATGGGCACACTAGTTGCGTTTATTGTTTGGGCGCTGTTCACCTGCAGGACTCTTGTTCTATTTGCCACTCCTTTAGTCCAAGGGTCCTGCAGGAGCGCAGAATTAATCCTTCGGGGTTTATTGAAGCCTCAGGATTCACCGGCAAAGAGTTCTTAGCCAGTTCTGTCAAACCGTGGCTCCACCTTCGGAGCCGACTCTTGTACTGCAACAACCGAGTATGTCGGTTCCAGCTGGCACCGGCAAGACAACTCCTCCATTGGCTCCATCAGATGTTTCGGAGCCATCACGGAGCCATAAGAGACTAAGGGTCCCCTTCTTTAGAGTCCATTCACTCAGCGCCTCGGTCACCATTATTACAAAGTGAACGTAGCCACCATTCTTCACACTCTTCTCGATCCTCTAGGTTTTCGGATCATGATGTGGAGAGTGTAATAATAGGTTGCTTAAGTCACAGGCACTAGCTAGATTACTATCCAGCCCACCTCAACAGGTATAACAGGTATCGGCTCCAACCATCTCTGTTTCTATTCCTTCTCTGACTCCATTGAGTTCGGAGCCGGAGTTCATTGGTGTGCGGGTAGTGGAACTGTCAGCTCTGATCAATCTCTCTCCTTCGGCTCCGATTACCTTGATTGTTCCTTCTGTCGGGGAATCTGGACACCAGGGCTGTGTTGTTGGTTCCGAGGGGGCGAGAGGCATCGGACCCTAGTCCAACCCCATTCTCCCCCTCGGAGCTTTGGCACAGGTAAGCTCAGCTCCAACATCGGCCTCGGAGCTGTCGCCATCGGTGCGAAGAAAGATTCCTATTTCGGAACCGGAGCTTTCTCTGCCTCGAGGTCAGGACGCCTTTGAGGTCATGCGGAGTGTGCTGTCCCCTGAAACAGCTCCACTACCAGCTCCATCCCCCATAGTGTCTGTGCCAACCTCTGCTCCTCCTCCAGACCCGAAGCGTAAGGAACCGATGCCCCAGGACACCCCATTGGGTGTTCCTTCTTCCTCTGAGTCCTCCCCTGAGTCCTCCCCTGATCACTCAGAGGAGCCCCCTCAGAAGAAGTGCAAGAGGAAGCACAGTGACTCCCCTGAGTCTGTCACTTCAGATACAGACTTAGATGAATCAGAAAGGTCCCTGAGGTCTCCCTCTGAAGAAGTTTCCTTTTCAGACATCCTTGAAATGCTTAGGCAGAGGGGGAACTGGACTTCCCTAGCCCCTACCAAGGATGAGTCTGTACTCCTGGATGCATTCGGTTCCCGACCTTCTACCTCCTGGGTTTCTCCTCCTTTCGACCCACTCATGTCTGTGGTGGCTCAAAAGGCTTGGTCAGCTCCAGACACTGTGGAACCAACTCCGAGGAGACCTAACAAGTTTATTACAGCCCTCCAGGATAAGCAATTCCTTTCCAAAGGTGTGCCCATTGATGCCATGGTGGTAGCAGCAGCCACCAAGAAAGAGTTAGCAGAAACCTCTTCATTTGTTCATCCCCCTAACAAAGAGTCTCGGACGATGGACAGATACGGAAAGTGAATGTTTGCTTCAGCGACCTTCTCGATGAGGTCCCTGAACTATTTCATTTTACTCATCTTCAAAGGGATCTCCTGAAAGAGCTTGGAGATGCCCTTCAAGATCCTACAGCTGAGGGAATACAAGCCAAAGTAGCTTCCCAGCTGGCGACTCTTAATTCCATAGTCAACTCCTCCATTGAGGCTGATTTCCTATGGAGCCGATGGAACGAGCAGAGCCGCTGGCACAGGTGTGGCCCTCAGGAGACATGCTTGGATGCAGCTGTGTCAGTTTGCAGAACCATTTCAAGCATCCTTCACCAATATTCCCTTTGATGGCTCCTTTCTCTTTGGGCCTGAGGTGAAAGACACGTTGACCAGGTGTGAGCAAGAAGGCAAGACTCTCTCTGCTGTGGGAGTTTATTTTTCCACTACCTCTAGACCTTACCCCAAGGGTCAGAAGAGCATGAAGATGTGGTTCCGGAAATCCCAGGGATCCTTGCCTGACACACGTGGTGATTTTTCCTCCAGAGGCAGAGGGGGAAACAACAATAACAGACACTGCCCTTGTGGCAGAGGAGATCAGCAGTACTAGGGTAACAGAGAATCATCTTCTGGCAAGCCTTTCCAGCATCCCTGAAGGGTTGCCCAGCTGCTCACCTCTGGAGGCAGTCAGGGGAAGACTTTCGCTGTAGCCAAAAGCCTGGCAAAATTTAACAAGAGACAGATGGGTACTATCCATTATATCCGGAGGTTACAAACTTCCCTTCCATCAATCCCCCTTACAGTCAAAAAAGGCCCTTCCAGATGTTCCACCCAATCTGAGGGAGCTAGCAGTCATAGAAGTTTCAAAACTGCTAGAAAAAACAGCCATTCAGGAAGTCCCCACAGACCAGCTCGGATCCAAAACTTACTCAAGATTCTTTTGGTACCAAAAAAGACAGGAAACTGGAGACTGATTCTGGATCTCAGCAGACTAAACAAATCTGTACAAAGAGAAAAGTTTCAGATGGTCATGCTACAGTCCATTCTACCCTTTCTGGGTCAGGACAATTGGATGTGCTCGATAGATCTTCAGGACGCTTACTACCATATCAAGATGGACAGACGCTCCAGGAGATTTCTTTGCTTCTGGGTAGGGGCCAGTCATTACCAGTTCAGAGCTCTGCACTTTGGTCTCACCTCGGCCCCCAGGGTGTTCACCAAGTGTATGGCAGTAGTGACGGCTCACCTAAGGCATCAAGGATTCCAGGTGTTTCCATATCTAGATGACTGGCTCCTCACTGCTACCACCAGGCATCAACTCTTACAAGTGAGGGATTATACAATCATATCATGCACTCAACTAGGCATCACAATAAATTTCGAAAAATCTGCCTTGTTTCCCTGTCAGTCAATGACTTACATAGGAGCAGAATTAAACACAAGGGCAATGTTTGGAAGATTACCACTGGAAAGAGTTTCCTCAAGTCGTCAACAAGTGGTAATCCTAATGCAGAGCCTTCAAGCTCTGGGCTCCATGGCAGCTGCCATTCTTCTAGTTCCATTAGCATGTTTCCACATGAGAATTCTTCAGTGGCTTCTTTTCACGCAGTGGTCCTTTCAGGATCTTCCCATGTCTCACATGATCCTGATTGCAGAAACATGCAAAAGGCACCTGTCTTGGCTGATGGACTCTCCACTAGTGTCTCAGGGCAGACCTTTCATACAGCCTCCACCGGTAGCCACAGTGACCACGGACACCTCCCTGATAGGGTGGGGAGGGCATTATCTGGGCAGGACAGTCCAAGGCACTTGGCAACTTCACAAGTACCATCTGCATATCAATGTCATAGAAATAAGATCCGTGCTTCTGGCGTTGCAAGCCCTTCAAGACTCTCTTCCTTCTGGGACCATTGCATTTCAAACAGACAGCATGTCAGTGGTATGGTACATCAGCAAACAGGGTGGAACCAGGTCCTGCCCCCTGTGTCGAGAGGCACTTAGACTGTGGCAGTGGGCAATTTCCTCCCAACGTTTTCTGATTGCGACGCACATCCCTGGGAGATCCAACGTCATAGCAGACAGGCTCAGCAGAGCTATTCACATGCCTTATGAGTGGTCTCTGAATCAGGAAGTTGCAGATCTCTGTTTGCCACCCCTCTCAACAGCAAATGCACAACTACTTCTCCCTTCTTCTGCTTACAGGTCACATACCCAGGGAGCCTCAGGGACTCCTTTATGCTTTTCCCCCATTTCCCCTAATACCAAGACTCATACAGAAAGCAAAATCGTTGGGCTGCAAAATGATCCTCATTGCCCCTTATTGGTCTCGACAGATATGGTTTCCGTTCCTGCACTCCTACCTTGTCGATCAACCCTGGATTCTGGAACCGATTCCAGATCTTCTGATTCATCAATTAGGCGGGTTGCATCAATCCCTCCAGACACTCCAGCTTACAGCTTGGTTACTCTAATTCCAACCTTAGCCAGGCTTCCCGGTATCTTCCCAGCAGTCCGTGATATTATCATTTCCTCACATAAGTCTATTACGAGAAAAACGTATGCTAGTAAATGGAAACGGTTTTCTTACTGGGCAGAGTCTAGAAATGTGGATCCTTTCTCAGCCCCAGTTTATGAAATTTTTGAATTTCTAGCACAACTTTTTCAGTTTGGTGCCACTTCCGCTACTATTAGAGTACAGTTAGCGGCCGTTTCAAATTTTCATATCGGATTGTTGAATTCTAACATCATGTCTCAAAAGCTCTGGTGTAAGGCTTTTTTGAGAGGAACATCTCTTCTTAGACTTCCAGTGAGAGATCCCCCTCCTCCTTGGGATCTTAATTTAGTCTTAGCATCCTTAATTTTGCCTCCTTTTGAACTGGAAGCATCATGTTCCCTTAAGTTTCTGTCTTGGAAGACACTTTTTCTGGTTGCTATCACTTCAGCTAGGCATGTCTCAGAACTTCAAGCACTATATGTGTTCACCCTCCTTACCTGGTGTTTCACAAGGACAGAGTTTCTCTGAGGATCAATCCATCCTTTCTTCCTAAAGTTTGCTCAGAGAACAATTTAAATCAATCCATAGATCTCCCAGTGTTCTTTCCCAATCACAGCAACAAGGCAGAATACAAGCTCCACCAACTGGATGTTCATAGACAATTGCATTTTTACCTTCATAGAACTAAAGAACTAAGGAAGTCAGACCAGTTATTTCTCTCTTATGCCTTCAACAAACAAGGCCTCTCAGTTTCCAAGGTGACCTTATCCAGATGGTTATCTAATACTATTACCTTTATTTATCAGTTACGGAATAAAGAGTTACCAGCTAAACCGAAAGGTCATTCTTCCAGGACATTAGCCACCTCCATAGCTTTTCAGTCTAGGTTGCCCATAGATTCAATCTGTGCAGCTGCCATGTGGGCAAACCCTCATACCTTTATATCTCATTACAAGGTGGATATGGTCTCCCGGAGCAGATCTGACTTTGGTTCCACTGTTCTGAAGAGTCTATTCCAGTGAGCCACCCAGGATGTTAGGTGCTAGAGACGCTGTCCCAAACAGCAAGAACGAAGGCGAGATAGATAACTTTACATAAAGAAGTTATGTATCTACCATAACATTCCATATTGTCTTCATCTTGCCTTCCTTCTTGCATCCCTCCCTCCTTCCCCCGGCCTAGTGGACTGAGAGGAATTCTTGTTTTCAATGGCTGAGTATTTTTTGCCTTATTGTTCTTCTGGCCAGGTTTTTTCGTAACCTATTCTATAATTAGATGTATTGAACAACCAGTTTTTATATAACTGGTTTTCCCAACTTATGTCTGGGATTAGCTATTACAAAAGAGATCTAGGTAGCTTTTGCAAGGCATCATGGGATAAGGGGTAGCCTCGAGCCAGTTAACAGCTCTCGAGCTATTGAAGATGGCCTAGTTGGAGCCGAGGATCGGCTCTGAATCCAAACAGCAAGAAGGAAGGCGAGATGAAGACAACTAACATGGAACATTATGGTAGGTACATAACTTCTTTTGCTGAAATCCTTTTTTTTCCAAATTCACCTGCTTATTTCTATCCAGGTGTAGCATTGCTATTTGTAAACTAAATTTCCCATTATAATTCATTAAACTTTGTTTCTTTTCTGTAGTTGCAATGCCATTCACATTCCATTATATTATTGACAATCATTCTGATAAGATATTACTTTCACTTGTACCTGGCAGTTTGTAATGTATGTTTCCAACTTGCAATTTACATGTACACATTAATATTTGACAAGCTAACCTTGTATGTAATTGCAGCTTCTTGTCTATGTTTGAAGCCATCTCACATTTTCTCTGACTTTTCAATTTTCATTTCAGCAAATATAATCAAGAAAAACTGTACATTTTCATTTTTAACCTCCCAAACTCTTTTAACTAACAGCAAATGCACAAAAATATAGTCCCCTTCCGGGATAAGCAGTTACACTCCATATGTGAGCAATTGCCCCTAAATAAACAGTTCACACTCATGGGCTTTTACCCATTCTAAAGTTAGGTTTAATCATGCTGAAAACATGTTAGGGCTTCTGTTCCAACCTGCACCAATACCATACATTCTTGTTGCCTCCCAGCTTTACTCCCAGATGTGAAAACCGCTTGTATACACTCACTTTACTGAATTTTAGCCTTAAGAAAGTGTGTGCTACCTACCATAAACAGGTTAGATTGTGATTTATATTGAAGTAGTTGATGCTACTAGGAAAAACATCTGCTTGTATTCCCTTTAGTGTGTTTGACTTTTTATTTCACTGAACTGCTTGTCCTTTAAGGACTAATTTAATTTTTTTGTGCACAGATGTCTCAGAGTTTATGATGCTGTCATTTGCTGATAGATAGTTCATCTGCAGGTGCAGAGCTTTGTTAGTAGATTAAAAAAGACCAGCTACTGTGTGACATAGCTCTTCTCATGTTCCATAATTTTAGTCCGTACTTCCACCTGTATGCCTAACACCAGTGGAACCACCATAATTTAATATATAAATGTGATGGTGTAACACATTTCAAAAACTTACATTTTTTTTCCATTTCTTGCAGAAGCATAGTTCTGTTGTCCAAACTACTTTTCAGTTCTTTCATTTACTTCCTACTTTCACATTCATGCTGACCTTAATCTTTATCATCTTGACCACCCAACATCCAGTTCTCTGATTCAAGTACAAGGTACTCCTGATTTTCCTTTTTTTTATTTTTTAACAAGAAACCTCTTTATTAAACCATTACATATATTTATATAAACGAAAACAGACCACACCAACACAATCCTAGTTGCAGGTGTTTTACATCACAAACCATACTGACACACTCCCAGTTGCAAACATTATATATCACTTATAATCTACCCAACCATTGTCAGTCAAACATTACATAGCTCATTTTAAGTTCTGTCTTCTTTTCAACCTCATTTCTCCCCTGTATGTATTCCCACAATTCCCATTTTTCCTGTGTAGTTTGCCCCTACTGTTTTCTAAAGATCTCAGTTCTAGTTGTTTTATCATTGTTACTGTATTCACTACTACTTGTATAGGTGGTTTAGATTTTGATTTCCATTTTCTAGTAATTGCTTTTTTGGCAGCCACCATAATTAGACAAAGCAAGACCTTTACCATGTCTAGGCAGTTCCGATTCTGTATCATAGCTAGAAAAATAATCTCCCTCATCACACCAGTTTGCCCATCCATCATCTCTGACAGTGCATCCCGTAGAGAATCCTTAAAGTTCACAAACTCACCACACTCCCAGAAAATATTTTCCCCAATTACCTCTTTTTTCCACATCACACCTCCAACATTTGCTGTCTACCTGAGGAAAAATTCTCTGGAGTCTACTTGGTGTATAAAAACATCTATGTAAACATTTCCAAGTAAAACTCGTAAATCGTCTAGATTTTGTTGCATATTTGGGAGACATGTATATCCTCCCATTGTTTCTTTATCAATTACTCATCAAATCTCTCTTCCCATTCCTTTCTAACCTCCTCTGATTGATTCTTATAGTTGAAGGGACAATATTTTATATCTTGTACTAATTATTGAGTGAACCAACTCCAATACAGTAGCAATAATCCAAGTAAAAAATGTATTTAGCGCTTTCGTCTTTCTTGTAAACAGACTTCTTCAGAATGAATTAAATACTTTGGTGTCATCATATAAATACAGAACTCAGTCTTAATTAGTTAACACATAGTACTCCCCACCCCTGCTGCAAAGTTTTAAAACTAGGTTAACTATTAACCTGCTGGCAATAAAAAGCACAGTAACCTTACATACAAATAACAGTTACATGACCATTATATTAAATACATAGATTTAAGTTTTAAAAAGGGGGAAAGTGTTATTTTATCATTCAAACCAGGAAAAATTGTAGAATTTAACCTGACCTGCCATTTCATCACATTAAATTCCAAGTATTCATCTAGTGGACCTTATCTTTGTCCCAGGTCTACATGTTCTATGACAGAAAACTTGAAAAAATGGTCAGGAAATTCTTGTATGTGCCTATATAAAGCAGTATGTACATTTTTGTTGGCTATGTCGTAACAATGTTGGTAAATTCTCTTTTTGATGGCCCTCTTAGTTTTCCTGACGTAGAAGCCATCACAGGCCTAGCACAACCCGAGATATATTACCCCTTTAGAGTAACAATAATATTGTTTCTTTGGTCTGATTTTTCCAAACTTCCTAATAGTGACACCTGTGTGTAACATGTGTTTGCATTGGGGGCATCTACCACATTTGTAACTACCTCCAGTCTCATTCAGGGAGTCTGTCCTTTCCAGTAATCCCTTAACAGACACCTCTTTCTTATAAACTATCTTTAGTGTCATACCTAAGGTAGTAGCCACCCCTGGGTCCAGACTAAAAATATCCCAGTGCCTATGAATGATGTCTCTAATGTCATACACTTCAGTATTATATGGTAATACCATCATTCTTCCAAACCCAGGTTCAATCTTGTTGTCCCTTCCTTCCAATAAGTTGAGGTCAATACTCAACAAGCTCTGGTAGACACTTTCTCTTCTCTTAAACTTTACTTCATCCATGATGTTTTTAATAAATACTTCAGGATAACCTCTCTGAACCAACATACCCTGCAGCACTGTACATTTGCTTAAAAAGTCATCCCAGCCAGATGTCATCCTAGCCAATCTGTCATATTGACCCTTTACCAGTGCTTTCTTCTGGTGGATGGGGTGCCAGCAGCTGAAATGCAGCAAAAAGTTGGAATAAGTAGGTTTTCTATATAACAAGGATGAAAAAAGTTTATGGTTGTCATCATTTTTAATTGTAATATCTAAATAATTCAATCTATCCTTGTCGACTACCATAGTAAATTTCAAAAAGGTGGGTGTGTTGTTTATGTATTTAAAAAACTCTTCCAATGTTTCCATCCCATCCTTCCAGAATAGTACAATATCATCCAAATAGCATCCGTACAGTGCCCAGGAATCTCTCTAAATGGAACCAAGAATGAAAAGATTCTCCCATTCAGACAACACTATATTTGCAAATACTGGGCACAGCAGGCCCCTATTGCCACTCCTTGTGTTTGCCTAAAAAGTTGCCCCTCATTTTCTAACACCATTTCCATGCATATTCTTAAAGTACCTATGGTACTGTAGTCAGTGACCAAATAGTCAGAGAACCATTCTAATCTTCTTGGTTCCATTTATAGAGATTCCTGGGCACTGTACGGATGCTATCTGGATGATATTGTATTATTCTGGAAGGATGGGATGGAAAAATTGGAAGAGTTTTTTGAATACATAAACAACACACCCACCTTTTTGAAATTTAGTATGGTAGTCGACAAGGATAGATTGAATTATTTAGATGTTACAATTAAAAAGGACGACAACCATAAACTTTTTCCATCCTTGTTATATAGAAAACCTACTTATTCCAACTCTTTGCTGCATTTCAGCAGCTGGCACCCCATCCATCAGAAGAAAGCACTGGTAAAGGGTCAATACGTCAGACTGGCTAGGATGATATCTGGCTGGGATGACTTTTTAAGCAAATGTACAGTGCTGCAGGTATGTTGGTTCAGAAAGTTTATCCTGAAGTATTTATTAAGAACATCATGGATGAAGTAAAGTTTAAGAGAAGGGAGAATGTCTATCACAGCTTGTTGAGTATTGACCTCAACTTATTGGAAGGAAGGGACAACATGACTAAACTTTGTTTTGGAAGAGTGATGGTATTACCATGTAAAACCGACTTCTATGACATTAGAGACATCATTCATAGGCACCAGGGGTGGCTACTACCTTAGGTATGACACCGAAGATAGTTTATAAAATAGTGGTGTCTTTTAAGGGATTATTGGAAAGGACAAACTCCCTAGTTACAAATGTGGTAGATGCCCCCAATACAGACACATGTTCGACACAGAAGGTGTCACTATTAGGAATTTTGGAAAAATCAGACCAAAGAAAAAATATTATTGTCACTCTAAAGGGCTAGTATATCTTGGGTTGTGCCAGGCCTGTGATGGCGTCTATGTCGGGAAAACCAAGAGGGCCATCAAACAGAGAATTTACCAACATTGTTACGACATAGCCAACAAAAATGTAAATAATGCTTTATATAGGCACATACAAGAATTTCCTGACCATTTTTTCAAGTTTTCTGTTATAGAGCATGTAGACCTGGGGCAAAGAGAGGGTCCAGTAGATGAATACTTTGAATTTATTGAGATGAAATGGCAGGTCAGGTTAAATTCTGCAATTTTTTCCTGGTTTGAATGATAAAATAACACTTTCCCCCTTTTTAAAACGTAAATCTATGTATTTAATATAATGGTCATGTAAGGTTACTATGCTTTTTATTGCCAGCAGGTTAATAGTTAACCTAGTTTTAAAACTTTGTAGCAGGGGTGGGGAACTACTGTGTGTTAACTAATTAAGACTGAGTTGTGTATTTATATGATGACACCAAAGTTTTTAATTAATTCTGAAGACGTCCGTGTACAAGAAAGACGAAAAAGCTAAGTAAATTCTTTTACTTGGATTATTGCTACTGTCTTGGAGTTGGTTCACTCATTTTTGTTGTTTCCTGGTTTGTTTTTTGTTGTTTTTGTACTAATTATTCCCTTTTTAATGCAGCTTCTGTTCTAGATTCTACTAAAATCTCTACCAGTGCTGTTTCTTTGTTTAGGACCCCACTATTTCTTTCTCTTTGCCTATACTCTGATATCAATTCTTGATAGGGAAAGCAATCTCTAACCTGCAGTCCAAATAAATTCTTGGCATCTTCCCACTCTGCCATCTTTTCCTATCTAGTTATGTTCCTTTACCAGTTTACTCCAATAAATTCCAGCCTCTTCTTGCCTGTTGTCTATATCCCTAATTGTAGTTATCCCTATTGGAAGAATCTCCTTTCTCCATTCCCGTGTTGGCTTAGTTGTTAGAATACTTTGTTACTTTATAGTATTCTGTATGGTAATTGGTAATTGTTCTCCTTAAAGGCCTGCATCCATAATCCCAGTCTCTCCTTGTTTCTTGAGCTTCTCACCTGTTTAATCATCATCCCTTTTCACTTTGAATTATAATATATGATATTGTCAATTTTTCATTTCGTCATCACATATGAGTTAGGATCTGAACCATCGGATCTGACTTGGGACATTCCTAAGCTTGTGGCAACCAAAAAGCTCTTGAACACCTCCCCTTTTCCACAATGCACTTCTTTCTGTTACCTCAGATCTTGTTTGCTGCTTCATGAAAGACATGGTCTACCATTAGCTCTTGGATTTTTTTCAGTTGATGTTATTAGAGGTTTCAAACCTATCAAACTTTTCTTAGGTCCTTTTTTTTTTTTTTGACTATAGTAGGACTGTATTTCTTATTCCTTTTTTGTCTTTCTAAAATCCCTTTCTCACTGTAACCATTTTTTTATTAGGTTACATTTCCTTTCCCTCCCTTACACTCTAGTGGTATCTACTCAACTATTGCTAGTAACCCCTTTCCTTTTTATATACCCTAATCTAAAAAAAAAAATGTTGTTCTTCAGTCCTTCTCGATCTTTATTTTTTTTCCCTGTCATACTTACATGTGTGGGGCCCTTTGAATAAGTGCTTTTGTGCTCATGGCCTTACTTTTCTGTACTGTTGTCATGGCCAAGGAACAAGATAAGCCCACAAGGTTTAAGAAGTATACCAAGTGCAATCACAAAATGTATTACAGTGACTTGCACTCTATGTATTTACTGCCTGGGCCCACATCATCTTCTGGAAGACTGTGCTATGTGTCATTCCTTCAACCACAGAACCCTGGTTGAATGGATGAATACGCTTATTCTTAGGGGATTATTGCCTTCTGCATTTAGCGAGGCCATTTCTGGTGGTTCCCAGAAATCTTCAGTAAAACCTAGGTCAACTCAGTTAAGCCCAGCTTCTTTTGCCTCTAAGTCTGGTGACAGAGGGAATAAGAAACCGTCTGACCCCTCAGAGTCGAGAACAAAATCTTCTAAAGCTTCAATCTCCGTGACATGTTCAGGGCCTTCAGCATGAAGTGATTCATCCTTGGATCCAGCTCCTTCGGCACCAAGCCTCTTTGATCTGGATAGGTCAGAGCCATTGTGCTCTGATGTGATATCCAGCCCTTTCAGACCTATAACTTCACTGCCAAGGACTCTTTACTCCCCTTCGGTGGATCCAGTGTCGTAAAGAGTTCCGTCTCTCTTCCTAACCAGACTGAGGTCTCCATCAGCTTCATCTTCCCATTTTACCAAAAATGATGTTGAATGGATGGTACAGAAGATTTTGTGGGCACAAGGAATTACTAAGTCCCCCTCAGCTTCAACCCAAATGGTCATAGGGTTGTCCAAGCCATCCACTCCCCCTTTGGTTCCTCCTCTGACTTCGGCTCAAGATTTGGAGCCCTGTGATCTGATTCTCCCAGTGACTTCTTGTTCAGATCCAAAGATTTCTTTTTAATGAAATCAGGCAATTGCTCAGAGCTCTTCTGCCTTCTTGGAGCTGGAGAGTTCCCAGAGCTAGAGCAAGTCTGGTGGACCTTGAGTATGGTTAACTCCCAGACTTTCTGAACAGTGTCTGCATCTTGGGGCTTCTGCTCGGGTGAGCTCAGCACTGGCTTCATCCCCAGGTCAGTTGTCTTGGGAATGGAGGGGTCTTCTTTCCACAAGCATAGCTTGTTGGAGATGGACTCCCTTCCCGCTCAGGAGCAGTCAGCTTTCAGGACTCGAGAGAGAGCCATATCTGCATCTGCAATTAGGAAGTTTCCTCCCCCGTCAGATCCCCAGTTCCATTTCCCACTTCTGTGCACCTCTTCTGCTGAAGACGTTCCACAGGGACAGCAGGAACTAATGCCACAGGATACCCACCCGGGTACCCCTGCCTGTTCTGATACCTCCCCAGAGTATCCCACTGAGGAGGTCCCTCAGAAGAGGACCTGTTAGAGGAAACACCTGGACTCCACTGAGGAGTCAGCCACAGAAGACACTGACTTCAATGAAGGAGAAGGATCTCCACAGTCACCTCCTGAAAATGTTTCTTTGGAGATATCTTGGAGATTTTAAAACAGAGAGGTGGCTGGCAGTCCAGTAATCTTTCTTCTTAGAAGTCTGTATACCTGTTGGCCTTTGGTTCTTGACCATCTGTCGCCTGGGTCACCCTGCCCATCGATGAGCTCATAGAATTGATCTCTCAGCAGGTGTGGGTGAGCCCAGACTCCATTGAGCCAACTCCCCGAAGACCAAGCAAGATTATTACAGCTCCAGCCGACAAAGCTTTTTCAACAAAAAGGGTTGCAGTAGATGCCATGGTGGGTGGTGGCAGCTACTAAAAAGGAACTGTCAGAGGGAAGTCCCACTATCCATCATCCAAATAAGAATTCCAGGACAATGGATAGATGCGGGAAGCGAGTCTTTTCTTCAGCGACTTTTGCCTTGTGATCATTGAACTACCTTTCCTACTTTACTAGTTTACAAAGGCATCTGATTAAGGAGTTATCCACATTCCATTGAAGGAGCCATAGCTGAGAGAGTTCGGGAGAAAGTAGCTTCCCAGCTGGCAACCCTACTTTCTATAGCTAACTTTTCCATGAGGCTTATTGCTCGTACAGCTGAAGGAACAAGTAGAGCATCGAGTCCTGGCATATCGATGAGAAGGCGTGCCTGGATGCACCTCTGTGTCTTTGTGGAGCCTTTTAAATCTTCTGTTGAAAATGCTCCATTTGAGGGAATGTCCCTTTTTAGCCCCAAGGTTAAAGACATGTTGTCCAAGTGTGAGAAAGAGGGTAAGACCCTTTCTGCCATAGGCATTACATTTTCTGCCCCCCCCCCCAAAACCATAACCTAAGGTTCAGAGAATGGGTGGCAAAATGTGGTTCGAAAAAATCACAGGAGCTCTTACCAAGACAGATGTGTAGAGAGATCCCCCAGAGGCAAAAGGGAAATGGTTCTGGTTGACGCTATCTGCATGGCAGAGGAGGCCTGCAGAATCAGGGGTCTAAATATCTATTCTTTTGGAGACCCTTCCAGCATTCCTGAATGGAATCCTGATTGCCCAACTTTAGAGACAATCGGGGGTCGACTACCCTGCACTGGAGAGCCTAGCTAAAAATAAACAATTTATGGGTGCAGAAGATAATATCCAGAGAATTCCCAATTCCATTCTCCCAAGACCCTCCTCCCAACAGAAAAATTCCAGACATTTCACCCAGTCAAAGGGATCAGGCAGTTATTCAAATTCAGAAACTGCTGGACAAAAGTCATCCAAGAGGTCCCCCAAGACCAAAAAGGATTCAGAACTTATTGAAGATTCTTTTTAGTTCCAAAGAAAACCGAGGACTGGAGACCAAAGCTGGATCTCAGCAGATTTAACAAGTCGGTCCAACATCACAAGTTCCAAATAGTCACTGTACAGTCCATACTTCCTTTCTTGGAACAGGATGTGCTCCATAGACCTTCAGTATGCGTACTACCACATAAAAATGGACAGGCAATCCAGAAGGTATTTGCACTTCCATCTGGGAGCCAATCACTTCCAGTTCAGAGCACTGCCCTTTGGTCTCACCGCAGCCCCCAGGGTGCTCACCAAGTGCATGGCAGTGGTAGTGGCTCACTTGATATGACAAGGATTCCAAGCATTTCCCTACTTGAATGACTGGCTCATTTCCGCCCCCACCAGGCATCTACTTATTCAGTCAAGGGATTTGGTTATCCAAATTTGTACAGACCTAGGCATAATAATAAATTACGAAAAATCTCACTTGGAAATCATTCAAGATCTGGAATTCATAAGAGCAATTTTGGACATAAATCAGGTGATTACAAGACTGCCACAATCCAGACTATCAACGATCGGATGCCAGACACAAACATTACTTCAGAACAGGAGGATTTCTGCCCGTCATGTCTTAAGAGAAGTAGGATCAGTGGCAGCCACTATAATCTTGGTACCCGTCGCTCGTCCTATGTTATGACTCAAGACGAACAGGCAGGATCGTTTGTTTATTTGATTTATTATATAGAAACACATCAGGATGGATAGCAGCAACATAAAATATAAACAAACTGATTAACTGACAGACTATTACATACATGCATGCTTGCATCCCAACAGCGCTCTACAAAGTGTCAGTCTGGCTCGCATGTGCTTAGTATTTATACACATGTGCAAGCCCATGGAAAGCTTCTTAAAGATATACAAACATACTCCTCTACATCCTCTCTCTTTAGTGAATTCCCCACAATAAATAACATCCAAAAAGACATGCAATTATACAGACACTGAGAAATAAACATGACATCTGTGTCCAAATTACCGTGTATCTGGAACATAGTCAGGAAATGCGGACCCGATCTAGTGATATAGCAGTTAAGACTGGGTTTAGCAACAGGGACAGTCATTGGCGAACAGTCTGTTTCAGGAGTTTTGGGAATCTTCTCAGGAACAGAGATATTTGCTGGAATGTCCTCTGGAAATGGAACACTGAATTAACTGCTCTGAGATCTAGAATATTTTCCACAGGCAAGATGCTGCAATACAGGCACGGACACTGGTACCAAATGTTTCTGATTCCACCTAAATTCAACTCCTTGTGATTCCAGAACGTACCATTTCTGCTCTGGACATACACTTCTCACGATTCCAATTCAATCAAAACCTTTGGACGTCTGCATCCTCACTATCTCCCCTTCTTGTAATGCATTGAGTGGTTTGCTGAAATTATCATAATAGAACTTCTGTGACAAATGCCTTTTCATGAGTAGAGCTTTCACTGCTTTGTTGTTAACATAGGGAACCAACATATTGCTACTGATTGATAGTGTGGTTCTGATTTGACTTGACAAAAGCCTTTGTGCAGGTGAACCAAGATGTTTATCACAAAGAATATTTCTGAGATTCAGAAAAACATTGCTATTGTCTTGTTTCAACTTCTCTAATAACTGTTTTGCACCTTGAACTGTACCTCCTGCCAAACCATTTGACTGGGTACTCAGGGCTACTGGTAACATGGATAAAGTCCCACTCTTCGGCAAATCTCTGCTGGCTTGTAAACTCTGTACCATTGTCAGAAATAACTTTGTGCAGACTATCATGGACTGCAAAATGACACCTCAACTTAACAATGACAGTACTGGATGCTAGATTAGGAAATGGTTCAATCTCGAACCAATCAGAATAAAAGTCTGCTAACACCAAGTAATGTTGACCATTCCTTTTGAAAATGTCAGCAGTTACTGTCGACCAAGGCAGTTAAAGAATCTGGTTTAACTGAAGTGATTCTTTCTGTTGATGTGGCTTAGTACTATTACATACAGAACAAAATGAAAGTACTCTCTCAATATCTTTTGGCATAGAATGCCAAAATACTAGTCCTTTCACCCTTCTTTTGGTAGAATCATTTCCTGGGTGGCCACAGTGTAAAATGGTAGTATACTCTTGTTGTAAGGATTTTGGTACAATCACATTTGGACCTTTCATGATGATACCATTGCCAAACAAAATCTCATCTCTGAAAGGAAAATATGGTTGCAGGTCATGAGGTAAACAAGATTGCTTTGATGGCCATCCTCGACTGATAAAGTGATTGAGCTTCTGAAGAATTGGATCTGAGAATTGGATCTGAGGCTGTGCAACATCTAAGCTCAGCAAGACATGTGGAAGAAAAATTTCTCACTTCCATGACTTCAAAATCAAGTTGCTCATTTTCATGCTGTTCAGTTGTATTTTTGGGTGATCTGGATAAAGTATCAGCAAGCTAAAGAAGTTTGCCTTTTGTGTAGACAAGATTGAAATCATACATCTGATGTTGTCAGTCTTCATCTATTCTTGACTCTTGGGTAGTTGGTTCCGATCCTCAGAACTGGTTCCACCATTGTACAGCTCGCTTCAGCTGCAAATCAGTTGAGCTAAGACTCTGCTCACAATGTCTGTCTCTAAATTGCCTCAGGTCTCGTTTGCCACTCTGGTAGCAAGACACATCAGCCAACTCTCCTCTCGCAGCTGAGTAAATATTAAAATTTTCATTCATCTGTCTACCTTTTTTTTCCTTCTTTCTCAGTTAAACTCTAATATTTTTCTCATCTCTACTCACCTTTTTTAGCGTGAGTGAGTTTTTTTTTTTCTTCATACCCGTTGGCATACTTTCCCCCTACCATCGTTGTTAGTCCCTTTCCTCTCTTTCTCTTCCTCTCTACCATCGGGTAGTTCTTTTCGACCATTGCTGGTAGAAATGTATTTTATCTTTTGTGTGCATGTTAGTATGACTGGCTTTTTTCTGCCTGTTAACTTTCTTTATTAGTCATTAACATGCAGACAAATCCAAGGTCACGACTGGGTTTAAGCAGTGTCAGGACTGCGGGCAAAAAAATGCCCAACTCTGGCAGGCACTCCGTCTTTGTTTGTTTAGGTGCTCCGCACTTGGACTTGGAGTGTTCCATCTGCCAGGCCGTCAGTGCTAGGGCCTGGTAGAGTATCGTAAAAACTTATTCTTAAAGGGCTTCTTAAGGCACCCTTTGAAGAAGCTTTATCCAAGGCTAATAAGTCTCCAAAGGCCTCTGGTTCCAAAACTAATCATTCAGTACCAATGTCTCCATTGGCACCGATATCAAAAAAACACAAGTCCTCTTCTGTTGGTTCCTCTTTGGAACCAAGAGTTAAGGTTCCAAAGCTCTCGGAACAGACTTTTGCTTCCTTGGCATCAGCCACTTCATCACCAGCAGCACCGTTTTTTTAGTTTCCCAGTTGGTGCTGACATCTCCTACTGCACTGCAACAGGTCTTACCCCCCCCTTCAATGCCAAAAGGTGATGCTGTGTATATGTCCAGGGCAAAGTATTTTCCATCCATTGACCCCTTCTTTAGTGAACTGCCTAGTCCTTTTTAAGAAAGGCCAGAATCCCCCTCTGGATTGTCTGTTCACTCCTCCAGAAGGCTTACTGAATTAGATGTAGTGAGATTGGTGGATCAGCTCTTAATGGCTAGGATTCTTTCTACTTCCTCCAAAACTCCTTTCCCATCTGGAAGAGAGATGTTTTCTCCCAGGACTCCACCAGTTCTTCCTCCTCTAAACTCCTCGGAAGTCTTAGAGCTCCCCACTCCGATAACTCAGGTTTCTATTGCTCCGGCACCAACAGACTCTTTGTCTTCAGTTCTGGACTTGCCTCTGACTTCCTTGGTTCCTTTGCAACCACTGGATTCCTGAGGTCATGGCTCTGCTGTTGGACTTGAGAGGTTTGAGTCGACTCCTGTGTTTTATTAGGAGTTGTCCTTACCTCTTGGGACTCCAGTGGCTGGGAGTCCTTTCTCAGCTCCGGCGTTGGGAGGTGGGTCTTTTGTGGTGGGGTGTGACCCCTGTTACGAGTTCATCCTTCTCAGTTCTGGGCTCCCATCCCTCATTGGGGGGGCCTGCCTTCCAGGCTGTGGAGAGAGCACTGGCCACAAAAGGCTCTCAGGTGGCTCCTGCTGTACCGAAGTTTCATTCCCTGATCCCTTCTTACCCAAAGCTTCCACCAGTCTCCACACCCAGACAGTGAGCTCCAAGGTTGCAAGAGGTCCTGGCTAAAAATCCCCCTTCATCCGACTCGTTTTCAGAGATTCCCACTGAGGAGCCTCCTCAGAAGAAAACATGTAAGAGGAAACACCTTGACTCTCCTGAAGAGTCCGTCACTGAGGACACTGATTTCTATGATGGGAAAGGACCCCCTGGTCAGCCCCGAAAGATGTCTCCTTTGGAGACATTCTTGAGATCTTTAAACAGAGGGGTAACTAGCTGCCCAAAGTCTGTACCTCTGAGGAGTCTGTGTACTTGCAAGCCTTTGGTTCTCACCCATCTACTTCCTGGGTGACCCCTCCTGCTGAAAATCTCATTAAGCTGATTATTCAGCGGGCTTGTAAAGCTCCTGACTCCATAGTACCAATACCCTGGAGACCAGATAAGATTCTCTCTGCTCCTGAGGACCACCAACACTGGGGAAAAGGGGCATCAGTAGATGCCATAGTGGTAGTGGCGGCCATCAAAAAGGAACTAGCTGAGGGAAGTTCCACTGTTCGTCACCCTAACCAAGAGGCTAGGGCGATGGATAGATTTGGAAAGCAGGTTTATACATAATCGACCTTCGCCTTAAGGTCATTGAATTTTATGGCACATGTCACTAGGCTCCAGAGGGATCTGATCAAGGAGCAATTGGACACCCTTGCAGGAGCTGTATCTGACTGTGTCCAAGAAAATGTGGCCTCCAAGTTAGCTACCCTGGAGTTTATTTCCAACTTGTCCATGAGGCTCATTTCACATGCAGCTAAAGGGACGACCAAGTCAGCTGGTTCAGGCGTTTCTATTAGACAACACGCCTGGATGCACCTGTATAAGTTTGTGGAGCTATTCAAGTCTTCCTTCATCAATGCTCCATTTGACAGAGCTTCTTTGCTCGGCCCCAAAGTCAAAGAAACTCTAGCCAGTTGTGAGAAGGAGGGAAAGACCCTGTCTACAGTGGGCATATGTTTTTCTGCTCCTCAACAATTTTGCTCTAGGAATCAGAGGAGTGGAAAGATGTGGTTCGGAAAGTCACAAGGGCCTTTCCAGGACACACATGGTGGAGGATCTCCTTGGGGCAGAGGGGAAGCTCTAATAGAAGACACCAACCCTGAGCAGAGGTGGCCTGCAGAGTCAGTGTTCCAGAGATTCTTTCTCTGGCCAGTCCTACCAGCACTCCTGAAAGGGGACCCGATTGCTTACCTCTAGAAGTGTTCGGGGGAAGATTTTCTCTGCATTCAAGAGCCTGGTAACAAATAGCCACAGATGCTTGGGTACAGAGAATTATTACCAGAGTTTACTCTTATCGCCATCTTTCTTTATCCAAGATCTCTAACAAGGCTGCCGGATGTTCCACCCGATCAGAGGGGCCAAGCAGCATTAAAAATCCAAAAGCTGCTAGAAAGAGAGTCATCAAAGTCCCACCAGACCAGATAGGATCCGGATTTTACTGAAGGCTCTTTTTAGTGCAAAAAAAAAAAAAAAAAGACAGAGGACTGGAGAGCATTTATGGATCTCAGCCTTCTAAACAAATTTGTTCAACAATCCAAATTCTGGGTAGTCACTGTTCAGTCTTTAATTCCCTTTCTAGAGGAAAATAATTGGAAGTGGTGTATAGACCTGCACGACTCATATTACCACATAAATATAGACAGAAGATGGCTCCAGAAGGTTTCTCTGCTTTTGGCTAGGTGCCAGTCATTTTAATTTCAGAGTACTACCCTTTGGCCTCACCACAGCCCGCAGGGTGTTCAAATGTATGGCAGCAGTAACAGCTCACTTGAGACTGCATGGATTCCAGGTGTTTCCATATCTAGATGACTGTCTCATCACCACTTCCACCAGGCATTTACTGCTTCAAGCTATAGACTTCATTCTGCATTTATTCGTGCACTTGGGCATCACAGTCAGTCAAGCAAAATGTCAGCTAGGCCTCTTTCAAGACCTAGAATTCATAAGAGCCCATCTGAATACCATCTCTTGTGTGTTCTCCCTTCCTCAGCACAGATTACAGAAGCTAAAATCCCAAGTACATGCTATTCTCTGCAGAAACAAAGTTCCAGCACTGTTATTCCTTCAAGCTTTGGTTTCCATGGCAGCGACCATCACTCTGGTCCTGCTAGTGAGATTCCACATGTGGCTACTACAATGGCTTCTAGCATCACACTGGTCTATTTGAACCCATTCAATGACCTACCCCATTCTTATCACCAGTCGCTACAAAAAAGACCTGTTCTGGTGGATGGAATCCAAAGAAATCCTTTTAGGCTGCCCATTTGTCCCTCCTCAACCCAAGGCCATATTGACCACAGATGCCTCCCAGATTGGGGGGGGGGCAGTATTTGGTTAGGACAGTCCAAGACACTTGTTCCCTGATAAAGGCCAATGTGCATTTCAGTGTCCTGGAGTTGAAGGCAGTGCTATTAGCATTTGCATGCCCTTCAATCTGTCCTCCCTTTGGGAACCATTGTAATTCAGTCAGACAAACATGTCTGTAGTCTGGCTCATCAACAAGCAGGGAGAAACCAAGTCCTACCTCCTGTGTTGAGAAGCTCTCAGAGTGTGGCAATGTGCAATTTCCTCCGACTGCTTTCTGATAGCAATACACATTCTGGGGAGTTCATTCGGACAAACTGAGCAGATGCATTCTACTGCCTCATGAGTGGTCTCTCAATCCCGAAGTAACAAGGAAGAGTTTTCATTGTTAGGGCCAGCCTTGCTGTGACCTTTTTGCATCACCCCAAAATAACAAGTGCAGAAGCTGCTTTGCCCTAATCCCCCCTTAGCGGGAGTCGCCAAGAGATGCTCTTCTCCTCGATTGGCCCCCGGGTCCCTCCATGCTCCCCCCCCCCTTCCATGTAATTCCTCTCTTTCTCAAAAAAACAGCCAGGTTGAGAAGCAAAGTGATCCTTATTGCACCCTATTGGCCTTGACAAATTTGGTTCCCCCTCCTATAGCCTTATCTAGTTTACTGTCCATGGACTCTGGACCCAGTTCCAGACCTGCTGTCTCACCCTCATGGACTGGTGCACCCCAACCTTCGAAATCTCAAGCTGACCGCTTGGTTCCTCCTATTCTGCTAGTCACCAGGCATAATTATATACTTTCCCCATTGAGGAAAATTTTGCTGGCTTCCCATAGATCATCCACCAGGAAACTACCTTAGTAAGTGGAAAAGATTTTCAACCTAAGCTTATGATAATGAATCTCGACCCTTTCTATGCTGCTGTGGAAAAAGTTCTAGAATTTCTAGCTATTCTTTTTGATCAAGGGGCTTCTACCTCCACAATTTAAGTCCAATTAACTGCCATTTCTAACTTCCATAATGGTTTCCGGGACCTTCCTCTAATTTCACATAGATTATGTTAAACCTCCATTTAAAGACCCTTTAACCCCATGGGATCTGACCATTGTTCTTCAGTCACTGGTGCTTAGTCCCTTTGAGCTAGCAGTGACATGCAACTTAGTTTCTTCCATGGAAAAAGCTTTTCCTTGTAGTTATAACTTCCACAAAACGAGTTTCTGAGATGCAGGCTTTATGCTTGAAACCTCCTTACTTAGTTTTCGATAAGGATAGAGTTTCACTCAGAACCAGTCCATCCTTTCTTCCAAAGGTGGTCTCAGAGTCCAACATTAATCAAACCATAGACTTGTCTGTTTTCTTTCCTAATTTTTCCAACAAAGGTGAATATTGCCTACATTTGCTGGATGCTCACAGACAAATATGTTTCTATCTCAGCAGAACAGTTTTGTATCCTTTTCCTGCTCAACTTTAGGGAAATCTGTTTCCAAAGTTAACTTGTCAAAATGGCTGAGAGACTGCATTTCTTAATCACAAGTTACCTTGCCTGTGAGAGTTCCACCAGATCAGTGGTCACTTCAACTGTTTTCCATGCCGAGGCTTCTATGAATGAAATATGAGCAGCAGCAATGTGGGCTACTCCATATACCTTTATCACTCATTGCAAATTGGATCTAGTCTCCAAGGGAAGAGCTTCCTGTGGTTCTATGGTTCGTAGGAGTATTCTTCCATTGGACCAGCTAGAATCTAAAGATGCTGGGGACTGTCCTAAGAGTCAAGAGTAGATGAAGATTGACAACATCAGATAAAGAAGTTATGTTCTTACCATAACATTCTAGCAGTGTTGTCGATCTTCATCTTTTCTTGGCATCCCACCCTACTTCCCCATCCTGTGAATTCCTGGAGGAGTGAACATTTGTCCAGGGTGCCTTGTTAGAGTGCACCTTGGACATGGCTTCTTCATATCTGGTTATAATTCTTCTGGCTGTCTACAAGTCTGCAAACTTGATTTGAGGTAATTTAGAGAGGGGCACTGTGGATAGAGTCTTAGCTTGAGATATTTTTGGCTGACTCAAGCTACATAACAGCCAAACCAGTTCCGAGAATCGGAATTGACTACCCAAGAGTCAAGAATAGATGAAGATAGCCAACACAGATGGAATGTTATGGTAAGAACATAACTTCTTTTTTTGCAGTTTGAGTATCTTGCGTTGTAATCTGTCAGGAGCTGTATGCATCATCTTTCTCGAAATAGTGACTAAAGGTTGGTGATCTGTTTCTATTTTAATTTGTTGACCATAAATATAATTATGGAACTTCCAACATGCAAACACAATTGCCACGAGTTTCTTCTCTATCTGAGCATACTGCATCTCGGTTTGGGTTAGAGTTCTGGATGCATAGGCTAATGGTCTACCCTCTTGAAGAATGACTGCACCAAGACCAAATTTCAAAGCATCACAAGAAAGAATTACTGGTTTGTGAACATCATAGTATCTGAGGGTTGATGGAGTGGCAGTTCTCACTTTCAGGACATCAAATGCTCTTTGGTGGTGTTCTAACCAGGGCCGGGATACATCTTTGTGTGTCATCTCTCAACTGTGCTGAAAGTTGGCTCAAGTCTGGAATGAACTTGCCTAGATAGTTAATGCCAAGAAAATGTTGAAGGGCTTGAACATTGTCTGGAGCTGGCATCTCAAGAATTGCTCTATGCTTGGAAGGATCTGCTCGTAAGCCTGAACTAGTAAACAAATCACCAACATAAGTAACTTCTCGTAGCCTAAATTTGCACTTCTGAGGATTCAGCTTAAGATTCACTTCATATGCTCTTTACAGAACTTTCTTAAGGTTTCTGTCATGCTCAGCTTTACCATTGCCTTCTACTAGAATATCATCTAATGTAGTAGCACAAATATATCCCGAAAAAATTTGTTCCATGGCACGCTGGAAGACTTCAGTGGCAGAAGTTATCCCAAGTGGCATTCTTAAAAATCTGTACCTGCCAAAAGGAGTACTGAAAGTGGTTAGCAATGAAGATTTTTGGTCAAGTAAAATTTGCTAAAATGAAAACTCTGCATCCAAAATAGAAAAAAACAGTGGCATAAGAGCAGCGACGACTTTGACTTTATGCATTGGATGATGAGGCATTTTCAATGCTTTGTTTAAATCTCTTGGATCAATATATATTCTGACATCATCTGAGCTTTTCTTATGAGCTACTGCCATGGAAGATATCCATTCATTTGGTTCGTCATCTGAACAAATCACACCTTGTTAGACCATTTTAATTAGCTCATCTTTGACTGTGTTCTGCATATCTACTGGAACTTTCTGGGCTGGTCTGACAACTGGGTGACTTCAGGGTCTAACGTCATGGAGTATACAACCAGGAGTTTGTTTAATCTGTCTTTGAAAAGATCAGCATATTTAAATAGACTGGGCAAAGTAGGATCAGTGGTCTTTCAAGCTTACATGATGGACTTCCTTATTAAATGTAAGTAGTCCTATTTTCAAACGTTTTCGGAGTCCTAATAATGATTGTATGTGCCTTTTGACTAAGTAAAACTGCAAGTCATAGCTGTTACCAGCAGAGTAACATGAAAGCACTACAGAACCTTCGTTTGAATTTCTTCACCCCCATAAGCAACAAGCTTCACACACTTTGCCAAATCAAGCTTCTCACCAGCACATACTCTAGCAAATGTTTCTGCTGACATAACATTGTACTTTGAACCAATGTCAACTTTGAGCCCAATGGGTCTTCCATTTATCAGAACAGTACAACATACTTCATTCATTGCCCACAAATCTACTGCAATGACTGTTTCATTAAGCACAGACACAACATCATCATAAAAAGTAGGGTCACAGCTTTCTAATTGATCAACTTGTCTCTGAATATTCTCTTAATAAAAGAATGTGCCTCTTTTGATTTACAAAATGTTTGGTAATTATTCCACTTTTTACATCTGTGGCATTGCTGACCAAAAGCTAAGCACTTTTCTCTCTTAGACATATGGTTACCACCACAGTTATGACAGTTGACTATGAGGCTAGGTAAGGGAACATTGAGTTTGACTCACCCTTGTGTTTCACTGAGACTGTGCTCCCTCTGGAATTTGCTTGAAAGCTACAGGGTTTACCAGGGACTGTTATAGGGTTCACAGTTGCTGCCATGTGATTGGGCCTGTTTTTTTAACCACGTGCTGCATACTGTCAGCATTAGCCCTGGAAGATACTGGAAGCTTGCATTTCTCATTTGTAAGCATATTTGTGTGCTTTTCTGTGACCTCATACGTCTGACAAATCTCAATGGCCTTATTCAAAGTTAAATCACTGTGATAAAGCAAAATCTTTCTCACAGCATCATCTTTAATACTACACACAAGTCTGTCTTTTATCAACTCATCCTTTAAATCACCAAATCTACATGTTTTCGCCTTATTTCTCAAGTCAGTTATAGTTATAGATGCTGCAAAAGTTTCTCCAGGCTTTTCATCCTGTGTGTAAAATAAATGCCTTTCCATTGTAATATATCATTTGGGAGGTTATACATTTCTCTAAATTTATGCTTTAAGCACTCGGGGTTTTCCTTTGTTTCAGCCGGTACCACTATGATGGTTTTCCCCCTTCTGCAAACACAGTAGGTGCATACACAAATGAACACTCTCTCTTTTTGGCTTCTGAACCAGCTATATTAAGCAGAATAAATGCCTTTCTGCATGCACCTTTATCAGAAAATGCTGCTTGTATGAAAATGTCACTCTTCCTCAAACACACTCCAGTTCTCTGCAATATTATTATCAAGTAAATGAAGAACATCGATATCTGTGCAGTAACTGAGACCTGGTTCAAGGCTGCAGAGAGCACCCCTGCAGTACCAGGCTACAACTCTTACCACACTTTTCGGCCACCAATCCAGGACCGAAACACTAAAGGTGGAGGAGTGTCCATATTCACTAAGGATATTCACACCACCAGGGTAGTTGCCCAACACAATGCATCTGAAATTCTCCAGGTGCAACTAACACTAGGTAAGACTGCAATCCAAATTGTAGCTTGCTACAGATCTCCCACAATGCCCCAAGATTCTCACTACACCTTTCTAAACATACTGGAAAATATTAAGATACAACGAAGCACCCTAATACTGGGTGATTTCAACTACCATGTCATTAACTGGGAAAACTACTTGTATACCAACACCTTTACCCAACGGTTCTTGGAATTCATAAATTCCAATGCCCTGGATCAGCTAATCCATAGTCCCACCAGGGGCTCCAATATCCTTGACCTGGTCATTACCAACATGGGAAGTCAATGCTCCACACCTATGGTCACCCCATCGTTGGTCAGGTCTGACCATAAGCTAATCACCCTTGACATCCACATCTCTCCCCTACCCCCCCAGTAAGGAAACCTCCATAAAAAAAACTTCTCCAAAGCCAACTTCATTCTACTCGAGTCAGAAATGACAACTTCATGACACCCACTGCACTAAGGCACTGTACGAGTACATCCACTCATGCATGAATCATGCCATCCCAAATACAACCAAGATGCTCTCCTCCAAAAAAAGGAAGCATATGTGATGGTTCCCTGCTGTAAACAAACTTTGCAACAAAAGGAAGAAACTGTTGCAGAAAAGAGGAAAATCCCAGGATGCAAAAAACTCCCTTACCAGCTGCAGTAAGAAGCTGAGATCCCTCATAAAATCCTTTAAAGCTAATTACAAAAATAAAATTGCCAAATATTCCAAATACAACCACAAGGCATTCTATAGCTGTGTCAAGAATCTAAATGGCAATGCTCAGATCTGCTCTTGAGCTACAACATAATGGCATTAAATATGCTGATCCCAATGATATTGCCAGTATCCTGGCAAATCGATTCAGTGCCAACTTCACCCCCCTCTCACCCCCTAAAGGGCCCATCTCAATACCGAAAGATTACCAAATTCCAGTAATAACTGCCACACAGGTAAAACCCGCAGTCTCCAAAGTTAAGAATACAGCATCCATGGGACCAGAAAACATCCCGGGCTGTGTGCTACATGAACTACAAAATTAAATGGCACCTCACCTAAGTGTCATGTTTTATCATAGCCTCACCTCAGGCTTCATGCCCACTGAGTGGTGCACAGCTACAGTTAGCCCACTCCACAAGGGGGATCCATCAGTCTGATGAGCCTAATCTGTAAGGCCACGGAATGTATTATCATGGAACTTATAAACAAAGACATTGGCAACCTTCAAACACTGGAACCCACCCAGTTTGGGTTCGTGAAGGGCCGATCTTGTCTCCTGAACCTGATTGATGACGTTGAATCAGTCTCCAGAGCTGTGGATGAGGGTAAGGCAGTCCACACAACCCATCTGGACCTCCCCAAGGCCTTCGACACCATTCACCCACTCTGGAATCCTAGATAAACTTACTAAGCTGGGCATTAATCCCAATGTCACTCAATGGGTTGCCAACTGGCTTACTGACAGAACCCACACTGTAAAAGTAGCCGACTCCAAATCCAGCTCCAGACAAGTGACAAGGTGGAGAACCTCAGGGTTCAGTCCTGGGAACTGCTCTTGTTTGGCATCTACTTCTCTGAAGTACAGGCCAACACTAAGGGACTCTGGCTAACAAAGTTCACAGATGACTGCAAACTGGGAGCCATTACTGAATCCCCAAATTATGTGGATATTCTACAAAAAGGACCTTACAGAAACAGATGCTTGATGCCAGAGCCATGGGCTCAAGCTCATTGCCAAGAAATGTACAGTTATATCCCCTTTGGGAAAAAAAACACGTACCCGTGAATTACCACATAGGTAGCAGTACACTAAACACCGAAAGCGTGATAAGAGACTTAGGGACACAGGTGGACAGTGGTCTCACCTTCGATAACCACATCACCACAACAGTCAAGAAATCCTTCTATGTGGCACACCTCATCACTAAGGGTTTTTCATCCAGAAAATTGAGTTTGTTGCCCCAGTGCACTCATCCCTTATTAGACCCATTATAGAATACAACGTCCCGTTTGGTATGTACCTCTCAAAACATCTGCAACAACTGGAAAGGCCACAGAAATGCCTCACTAAAAGAATCACAGGCCTAAAGCAGATGTCCTGTGCTGACCATCTAAAAAAACTCCAGCTATACTCTGTCACATATTGTCTACTCAGAGGCAATCCCTGCTTAACATACAAGGCCATGTCAAACCCAGAGCTGTTGAACATGCTACACTTAAAGAAATCCCAATCCCTCAGAGCCACACGCTCCAGGGATCTAAACCTTGTCATCACAATGAACAAAACATGCTGGAGGGATAGGTTCCTGACCCAGAGACTCCCCAGATTCTTGACGACTGGATGGGAGATAGGAAATTCACTCCAGGGATCACATCAGTCACTCTGCTAGACAGGGGTCCAGGGAAGTATATATTGTGGGAAGAAATAGCCAAGGAATTGTTATGGCTAGGCTTGTATAGATCCTAGGGCCGATAGCCTAGTACCAACCTATGAAATACAAGTGGACAAGGTTTTCGAAATCCTTCAGCCATGCAAACATAGTATGCTTACATACCTCTCAACTGTACAGGTTTCCGCATAATGTCCATATATTTGCTTCATATTTTTGGTCTGTTTTTCATAAAATTATGTTTTTCTGGCAAACTATGTATTATAGTTATCCCCTTTGGAAAAAAAACACATACCCATGAATTACCACATAGGTGGCAGGACACTAAACATCGAAAGTGTGATGAGAGACTTAGGGACACAGGTGGACGGTGGTCTCACTTTCGATAACCACGTCACCACAACAGTCAGGAAATCCTTCTATGTGGCACACCTCATCACTAAGGGCTTTTCATCCAGAAAAAAGGAGGTCATTGTCCCACTGCACTCATCCCTCATTAGACCCATTATAGAGTATAATGCCCCATTTGGTATGTACCTCACAAGACATCTGCAACAGCTGGAAAGGCCACAGAAATACCTCACTAAAAGAATCACAGGCGTAAAGCAGATACCATATGCTGATCATCTAAAAAAAACTCCAGCTATACTCTGTGGCATATCGTCTACTCAGAGGCGATCTCTGCTTAACATACAAGGCCATGTCAAACCCCGAGCTGTTGGACATGCTCCACTTAAAGAAATCCCAATCCCTCAGAGCCACACGCTCCAGAGATCTAAACCTTGTCATCACAATGAACAAAACATGCTGGAGGGATAGGTTCCTGACCCAGAGACCCCCCATACTCTGGAATAGACTGCCCATACATGTCAAGCAAAGCGCCTCATTGGCCCTCTTCAAAAGGAACCTTGATGATTGGATGGGAGATAGGAAATTCACCCCGGGGATCATGTCAGTCGCCCTGCTAGACAGGGGCCCAGAGAAGTAAATATTGTGGGAAGAAATATCCAGGGAATTGTTATGGCTAGGCTTGCATAGGCCCTAGGGCTGATAGCCTAGTACCAACCTATGAACTAGTGGCAAATCATTCAAGATTGAAGTTAGAAAATAATGACAAACATTTGAGTTTTAGGCTTCATACCCTTCAGAAAATTTATGCTAATGCAAAACCTGTTGATCTGATGTCGTTAATCTTCTCATTCATCACTGATGGGTAGGGTTCTGAGCCCTCGGAACCGAGTCAGCCAAATACCAAGCTCGCGTACATCAAAAAACTCTGGAGCTAAGCTGCTTCCCACAATGCCCTTCTCCCAGTTACCTCAGATCTCGTTTGCCGCACAGCCATATAGCAACGTTTTACCGAGCTCTCCAGCTAAGTCTTATATATTTACGAATTTTTGTTATTTTTTGAACATTTTCTTTATATATAACCTTTTTCACTTTCTAGGTACCCATCAGATATTTCTTCTACCATCGTTGGTACACACCCTCTCCTACCCTTGTGGTGTCGTTTGATACCATCGTTGGTATCTTTCTTTCTGCTTCTTTTCCTAGCAGTAATTTGTTGGTTTCTTTTCTGCGTTGGATATGTCTGACAAAAAAGGGACTTCCTGGTTCAAACATTGCACTTCTGCAATGGCAAACTTCCCAGTAGTGATTTACATGATGATTGTATCTATTGTCTGGGAGTTTCTCACCTCTCTCTGAAACCCCCTTGCCAGATTTGCATGAGTTTTAGTCAGCGGATGCTGAATGAGAGGAAAAACAAACTAATCTTGAAAGGCCTGTTAACCTCATCTTTCTCGGAGGTTCTTTCTGTGTCGGAGGTCTCAACCCCTCCAGTGAAGGACAGAAAACGTCCTCATTCTGACCCTTCTTCACCGACCGGTGATAAGGGCAAGTCCCACAAACACAAGGCCCACAAATCTTCTTCCGAACACAAGACTGTTTCCTCGGCTCCGACTTTAACTGTTGCTTCTGTTCCAAGCTCAGCTCCAGTTGCTTCCATGGACATTGCGATAACTTCGTCGATGCCACCTTTGGCACCGACATCTGCAGCTCCAGTTATGTCTACTGTAATGACTACGGCTCCGACATTGTTGTCTTCGATGGTCTCGGCGCCGACTTCACCTTTTACTGCACCGAAGGTGGTTCCGGCAAGCCCCTTGGAGCCAATAATTACCTTGACTCCAAGTGCCTCTTCAGCACAGAGTCATTTCTCAACACCGTTAATTCCACTTTTGCCTGTTTCCAAGCTAGAGTCTTCGGTGCCGATAACTCAAACACCACGGACCCAGTACTCCCCCCTCAGTGGACCCATTCTTAAACCACACTTATAGCCCTTTTCTGGACCGGCCTGACTTCCCTTCGGCAGTGACTGTAAAGTCCACCAGGATTCTGTCTGAATTTGATGTGGTGCACCTTCTGGACCAGCTGTTGACAGCCAAAGAGCTAACAAATGTTCCTAAGACTCATCCCACTTTGGGGTTTGGGTCTACTGCTCCCAGGACTCTCACTTATTCTCCACACTCGGATCCGTCAGTTCCGAGATCCATAGCTTCGACGTTCTTGGTGGGAACCCAGTCCTCTGTGCCGACAGGGACCCTCACTGAGACTCCGAGTCCTCCCCTTTGGGTTTTGGTTCCATCTGAACTGTCCCTTCCTCAGTCTCATGGTTGAGGGGTGGAACCCTCAGTTCTGAGCACGGTTCCAAGTTTTTTATTGGTTCCATCCTCTGATCTGAGGGCATTGCCTGCCCCAATCTTGCTTGAGGCTCCATCCCTGGGAGCGAGTCTGGCGGAGTGTGACTCCGTTTCTGAGATTGTCTTCTTCGGTTCCGGGCTCCCATTCCTCTCCGGGCAGACCTGCTTTCTGGGTGATGGAGAGGGTGCTTGCTTCTGGAAGCACTCCCCCTATGACAGATCTTCCCCTTGCTCCCTCTGAGCTACAGGTACCATGGGCCACATCCCCAGGACACCCAGAGCACAAGCCCCAAGAAACCCCAGTTCAGGGTAATTTTCCTTCCGAGTCTTCTGTAGACATTCCCACTGAAGAACCTCCTCGGAAGAAGGCATGTAAGAGGAAACACCTTGACTCCCCGGAGGAGTCTCTCACTGAGGATACGGACTATGATGATGGGGAAGGGTCCCCATTGTCACCCCTTGATGATGTCTCCTTCTGAGGCATTCTGGAAATATTGAAACAGAGGAGAGGCTGGAATCCCTCCAACCTTTCCTCGGAGGAATCCGTTTGCCTGCAGGCTTTCCACTCTCTGCCTTCTACTTCTTGGGTGACCCCTCCTGCCGACGAGTTAGTTCAGCTCATCGTGCAGTGTGCGTGGAAGAGCCCTGATTCTGTTGAAGCCATTCCCCGGAGACCAGACAAGATTCTTTCCCCACCAGAGGAGCATCCCCACTGGTCTAGAGGCTTGCCAGTAGATGTTTTGGTGGTGGCAGCAGCCACTAAAAAAGACCTTGCGGAGGAAAGTCCTACTGTCCATCCGCCTAACAGAGTCCCGGGCTGTGGACAGGTTAGGGAAGTGAGTTTTTGCTTCAGCGACCTTTGCAGTCAGGTCATTGAATTACTTGGCACACTTTACGAGGCTCCAAAGGGATCTGATCGCCAAACTTTCTGGGGCTCTCGCGGGTTAATTTTCTCATGGGGCACAGGACAAAGTTGCCTCTCAACTTGCCACCCTTGAGTCTATCTCCAACTTGTCCATGAGGTTGCTCTCCCATGCAACCAAAGGGGTGGCTAGAACTGCGGATGTCCTCCCGTTTGAACTCCCCTATTGAACCATCATCCTTGTTTGGGTCTAAAGTGAAGGACACACTGGCCAGGTGTGAGCAGGACAGAAAGACCTTGTCTGCCATTGGCTTACATTTTTCCAAGCCTCAGTGTTTTTTTCCCAGGAACCAGAGGAGTGGGAAAATATGGCACAAAAAGTCTCAAGGTCCTTTTTGCAACGCACATGATGAGGATTCTCCCAGAGGCAGAGGGGGTTCCATTGATGGAAGACTCCCCTTTAGGTGCACAGGGGGTCCCTGAATTCAAGACTCCATGGATTCTTTCTCCAGGCGGTCTTATCAATGCTCCTGAAGTGTTGCCCAATTGCTTTCCTCTGAAAGCAGTAGGGGCTTGTTTTTCTCTGCACCAAACTGCCTGGTGCTCTATTACAAACGATCGGTGGGTATAGAGAATAATCTCCAGAGGCTATTACATCCCTCTAATATCACGCCCAGAACCTACAAGGAACCTTCCCAATGTTTCATCCAGTCAAAGGGAAGAAGCGGCTTCAGAGGTAAGAAAGCTGTGTAAAAAAAAAAGAATCATCCATCCAGTCCCCCCAGATCAATGTGGATCCGGTTTTTACTCAGGATACTTTTTGGTGCCAAAAAAGACTGGGGACTGGAGACCCATTTTGGATCTCAGCCATCTAAACAAGTCAGTGGTTCAAACCAAATTCCACATGGTCACTATACAATCCATTCTCCCCTTTTTACGGGAGGATGTTTGGATGGGCTTGATAGGCCTTGGGATGCGTATTACCACATCAAACTGGACAAATGCTCCAGGAGTCTCCTTCGTTTCTGGCTAGGAGCCAATCACTACCAGTATAGAGTCCTGCCATTCGGTCTCTCGACGGCCCCCCCCTACCCAGCAACTGGAATTTATAGGGGCAGTTTTCAATACTCGAACAAACCCTAGTATCCCTTCCAGCTCACAGGCTTCATAGGTTAAGATTACAAGTATATGGAACTCCCTCCCCTACAACCTCACTCTTACTACCTCCCTAGACCAATTCAAAAAGAGTCTAAAACTCCATTTTAAGTCACATTGGCTTTGCCAATGCTCTAACCCAGATTAGCTCCTCCTCAATTAACCAAGATCATACTTTTCCTCAGGATTATCCAAGTTCAAAAACTTTAAACTTTTATTCTCAAAAGACCTAACCCTATATTTCCTTGACAAATTTCTGACCATAATTGGAAGCCCTTAAACCTTTGCTAAAAGGACAACCTAGGGAAGGAACCTGTAACTCTCAACAAGAACAATGTATAGTAACTAAACTCAAAAGCTATTTATTGTCTTTTTAATCTAACATGTTTTTAAAAATCTGTATAAGATCTGTTATATTTTGTGATTGCTATTGCTAGACTGTTTTGTTACACTATATAAATTGCATATTTTTCTCCTCAGCTGCATTACTAAATGAAACAATATGTAACTATGCAACATGTATGTAACTTACTGACAATGTGGAGCTTTTCTCCCTGGGCCTCCACTGAAAATGGGCATGTATCCAGTCGGACTATCCCAGTCAACAAATGTAAAATAAATAAGTACAAGTGATACTCTGTCAAAGAAAGGTGTCAGCAAGAGAAGTTCTCCAGGCTCTGGGGACTATGGCGGTGGCCATTCTGATTGTTCCTCTGACAAGATTACATATAAAACTGTTACAATGGCTCCTTTTGTCCCTATGGTTGGCAAATCTTCACCCCCTAAACTCACAAATCCTCCTCACCAACTCCTGCAAACAAAATCTTCTTTGGTGGATAAGGCCAGACGAAAATCTTTGGTGTTGCCCCTTCCAGATTCCCCAACCCAATGCCATAGTGACCATAGACGCTTCCCTGATAGGGTGTGGTGGCCATTTTTCAGGGAAAGACAGTCCAAGGCACATGGTCCAGCTTGGAGGCCAACCTGCATATCAATTTTCTGGAGTTTAAAGCGGTGCTGTTGGTGTTGCAGGCACTACATCCACTCCTTCCATCGGGAATGATTCTTTCTTATAGCAAAGCATATCCCGGGGAGCTCCAACCACTTTCTTATAGCAAAGCATATCCCAGGGAGCTCCAACATGATTGCGGACAGGCTGAGCAGATGCATCCTCCTGCCACATGAGTGGTCTCTCAATCCGAATGTAATGGCAGAAATTTTCAGCCGTTGGGGCCAGCCTTGCTGCGATCTCTTTGCTTCCCCTTCAAACAGCAAATTCAGCAGCTTCTTTGCCCTTTTTCTCCCATAAGGGGAGTCAACGAGAGACAGTTTGACTCATGATTGGCCCATGAGTCTCCTCTATGCTTATCCTCAAATTTCCTTGATACCCCTATTTTTGAAGAAAGCAATTCAGTTGAGATGCGAGGTG
Organism: Protopterus annectens; assembly: GCF_019279795.1. NCBI lineage: Eukaryota > Metazoa > Chordata > Ceratodontiformes > Protopteridae > Protopterus > Protopterus annectens. The sequence continues at coordinate 1,446,335,105 of NC_056735.1, forward strand.
ATCCTCATTGCCCCATTCTGGCTTTGACAAGTCTGGTTCCCCTTCCTCCGGCCTCACCTATTGAAACCTCCATGGATCCTGGACACTCGCCAGGACTTAATCTCTCACCCTCAAGGTTGTTTCCCTCAAATATGTCCACTCTCAAGCTGACAGCTTGGTTTCTCCACTTCCGTTAGTTGCCAGACAGGAAATCCTCTCCTCACCGGTTCGCTATATTATTTTGGCCTCCCATAAGACACCCACCAGAAGACTCTACAGAGATAAGTGAAAAGTTTCGCTATCTTGTCTAAACAATGGATGTTGGACCCTTTTTCAGCTTCTGTATCTGTTATACTTCATTACCTTTCTGAGTTTTTTGAGAATGGAGCATCAGTTTCTACTATTCAAGTCCACATGGCAGCTCTCTCCAATTTCCATAATGGCCTAGAAGGCATTCCACTTATCTTCACCCGCATTTGCAAGACCTTTCTCAAAGGAGTTTTCCATAGCAGACCTCCAATCATGCGGCTGGAAGAGATGTGGAATCTCTCTCTGTTATTACAGTCTCTCTCTTTACCCCCTTTTGAGCCTGCTGCAAAATGTGACCTTAAATTTCTATCATGGAAATCTCTGTTTTTGGTGGCGGTCACATAAGCTTAGACGGATATCGGAGTTACAAGCCTTATGCATCAACAGTCCGTATTTAATTTTTCATAAAGACAGAGTATTTCTTCATACTAATCCATCTTTTCTCCCCAAAGTGATTTCTGATTTCTCTGTCAACCAGTCCATTGAACTTCCAGGGTTTTTCCCAAATTATTCCAAAAAAGGAGAATACTGTCTGCACTCATTGGATGTACGTAGACAATTACGTTTTTACTTGGATAGAACTAAATCTTTCTGCAAGTCAGACCAACTTTTCATCTCCTTCTCTGGACCTAAAATGGGATGTGCTGTATCAGTCACTTTATCAAAATGGCTCAGAGATTGTATTATTTTTTTCATGTTCACAAGCAAATGAACCTAAACCTGTCAATATCAAAGCACATTCAATGAGAGCCATAGCAACTTCCATTGCTTTTCATTCCAGAGCTTCTGTAGATGACATTTGTGCAGCAGCCATTCGGGCTAAACTTCATACTTTCATCAAACATTAGAAATTGGACATGGTCTCCAGGGGAAGAGCGGCCTTTGGCTCAATGGTACTCAGGAATGTTCTTCCATAAGGGCCACCCCAGGTTTCATGTAGCTTGGGATTCAGTCCCATAAGTGATGAATGGGAAGAAGATTAACAACATCAGATAAAGAAGTTATGTCTTACGATAACGTTCCATCTGTGTTGTTGATCTTCTTCCATTCATCACATCCACCCTCTGTCCCCCACCAAAGGCTCCTGGTGGATTTTATGGGTCCTTGTGGAGTTTTTCAGGGTTTTTTTGCAGAAATGGCCTCTGCTTTTACTTCTATATGTTGCATGCAAACTCAATCTGAGGTAACAGGGAGAAGGGCATTGTGGGTAGCAGCTTAGCGAGTTTTTTGGTGTATGCGAGCTTGGTATTTGGCTGACTCTGTTCCGAGGGCTCGGAACTGAACCCTTCAGTGATGAATGAAAGAAGATCAGCAGCACAGATGAAACGTTATGGTAAGACATAACTTCTTTTTCTATCAACTTACTAAGTTTGTAAGAACTATATTTAAAAATTGTCCCTATTTTTTCATCCTTTGTCCCACTTTTATGTATGGCTTTGTCCAGATTTCTTGCTCTAAGAGGTTGAGAGGTATACAGACACACTGCAAATATGGCCCTTGTAATTATATATGAATATACAAATGCACCAGGTCCTAGTAATAACATTCAAATGCACAAGAAACTCTTCAAAGTACTGTACTTTGCAAGACATGCTTTGAAATGGCTGTATTTTGCTGCAATACGGCACAAACTTGTGAACACTCTGTATACCTCGGATATCTTGAATAGCTTTAATTAATGTGAAAAAGTAGTACATAGTGAAAAAAATGCGGTCGTTTTCCTTATTTTATTCATTTTATGTGATTCGGACATTATTTCAAACATTTTCGTAACTATTTCGAATATTTTTATCAATATGTTGCAGTTTCAGACATTTTATTTAACTAGAAATTTGTTTTGAGTGTTCTGAGTGCTTTGTTTTATATTCTTTGAGTAAGAAATCATTTACCCAAGTTTTAATACCTGGAATTCATTTCTGACCTGTTTTTGTGAGTTGTGTGTGCAGTGGGAATGATCCATTCCTGTGTATTCCTCCAACATTAACTGAGTGCCTCTTGGTCCTGATTCTGGATCCCATTCTGGCCCTATGTTATGACTCAAGTTGAACAGGCAGGGTAGTTCATTTATATGCTTTATTATATAGAAAGACATCAGGATGGACAGCAAAAGCATAAAATATAAACAAACTGATTAACTGACAGACCATTACATATATGCATGCATGCTTACATCTAAGCAGCTCTCTGCAAAATAGCAGTCTGGCTTCCACATGCTCAGTATTTATGCACGTGTGCAAGCCCATGGAAAGCTTCTTAAAGGTATACATACATCCTGATCTACAGTACCACTGGCAAGACTCCGCATGCAAATACTACAGTGGCTTCTGGCAAATACTACAGTGGCTACTGGCAGCACAGTGGTCGATTATTCATCAGCCGATATCTTATCAGGTAATCATTATGGACACCTGCAGGAGAGCGCTATCATGGTGGATTCATTCCAATCAGGTAACACAGGGTCAACCCTTTCTTCCCCTTCAACCTCAAGCCGCAGTGACCATGGATGTGTCCTAGATGGAGGAAGTATTATCTGAGAAAGACCATTCAAGGCACCTGGTCTTCCGATAAGGCCAATTTACACATAACCATCTTAGAGATGAGGGCAGTGCTCCTAGTGTTGCAGGCTTTTCAGGTTGCTCTTTCTCAGGGGACATTGGAGATTCAGTTGGACAACATGTCTTTGGTCTGGTATATAAGCAAGGAGGAACCAGATCATACCCCCTGTGTTGAGAAGCACTCAGACTGTTGCAGTGGGCGATCTCATCCATCCACTTTCCTGTAGCAACACACATTCCAGGAAAGTCCAACATAATTGCCGACAAGTTGAGCAGATCTATTCTCATGCCTCCCAAGTGGTTCCTCAACCAGGAGACAGTGGAGGAAATTTTCCACAAATGGGGCCAACTCTGCTACAACTCCTTTGCATCCCCCTGAACAACAAATGCAGCAGCTACTTTACCCTTATCCCCCCAACTGGGGAGTCCCCGAGGGAGGCTCTCACTTGCAGTTTGCCTCCTGGTCTCCTGTATGCCTTTCCCGAACCACCTTGATTCCCAAATTTCTCCAGAAAGTGAACAGGTTGAAGAGAACAGTAATCCTCATTGCTTCCTTTTGCCCACGACAATTCTGGTTCCACTTTCTTTGGCCTCACTTTCAGGAAAAAACATGGGTTCTGGAACCTACTCCAGATCATCTGTCACACCCAACAGGAATGATTCATTCCAATCTGTCCAACCTCAAGCTGACAGCTTGTTTACTCCAATTCCATTTAGAGCCAGACAACCTATGCTCTCTTCTTCAGTCCATAATATTTTGATATCATCCCATAAACAATCCACTCAAAAGCTGTATAAGAGCAAATGGAGATTTGCAATCTGGTCTCAACAACGTGATTTAGACCCTTATACTGCCCCTGTTCACGCCGTTCTAGAATTCTTAACTCTATGTTTTAAACCTGGGACAGCAGCCTCTACTATCAAAGTACAGTTGGCAGCTCTCTCTGTTTTTCACATTGGAGATAATAATTTGTCTCTAATCTCTCACAAATTTTGCAAAACCTTCTTGAAGGGGATTTTGTTGCTAAGGCCACCACACAAAGATCCTTCTCCTCCTTGGGACTTAATTTGGTGCTACATTTTATCATTCAACCTCCCTTTGAACTTGCAGCATCGTGTGACATTAAAACCAATTTCCTAATGGCAATCACTTCAGCTAAAAGCTCAGAAATTCAAGACTTATCCTGTTTGCCTCCATACCTGATTTTTCATAAAGACAGGGTTTCCTTGCATACCAACCCTTCCTTTTTAACTAAAGTGGTTTCGGAAACTAATGTTAATCGCACCATTAATTTGCCTGTCCTCTTCTCCAACTTCACTAATAAAGGAGAATACGTACTGCATTTATTGGATGTTCACAGGCAATTATTTTTTATCTGCACAGGACGAATGAATTTAGAAAGGCAGATCAGTTGTTTGTTTCTTTATCCGGTCCTAGAAAGTGACGACCAGTATCCAAGCTTACTCTGATGAAATGGCTATCTGACTGCATTACATTTATCTACCACAGACAAGGTCTAGCTCTTCCTAAACCTGTTCGGGTTCATTCATGTAGAGCAATGACAACTTCAGCAGTTTTTCAGAGTAATGCATCTATGGATGAAGTTTGTGCAGCGGCCACTTGGGCAAATCATCATATCTTTATCACTCATTACAGATTGGATTTGGTCTCCAGGGGAACAACCTCCTTTGGTTCGATGGTTCTGAGGAATATTTTTCCATGAGTCCACCCGGGATGAAGGTAGCTGGGTACCTTGTCCCATATGTGGGGACGAAATGAAAAATTGACAGTATCAGATTAACAGTTATGGTAAATACATAACTTCTTTATCTGTATTGTCAGTTTTTCATTTCTCCTCACACCCCCTCCCTCCAAGCCCCCAACCTTGATTTCTGGTAGAAAGGGAAGCATAATTTATGCCACCTTTTCATCTTCTCCATACTCCAGAAATGGTCTCCTTACAATCCTCTTAGATGCTAGATTTCATTATACCTTTCTTTTCTGGAGATAATGTTAGCAAAGAAGATCTGAGATGAGAGAGGTGTGTTCTGGGTAAGAGGAGGTGTCCAAGAGCATTATGGTTGCCATGAGCTTAGTAATGGCCAAGTTGGATCCGATGGTTCGGATCCGAACACATACGTGAGGAGAAATGAGAAATCGACAATACAAATGGAACGTTATAGTATGCACATAACTTCTTTTTTCTGCTTGTGCTATATATAGGAGCCTTAATAGTGTAGCTCTGAAGTACCCCTTCAAATTGGGTAATCCCAATCTGCCCTGTTCTAATGGAAGAATCAGCTTATCCCACTTGAATTTTGCCATCTTTCCTTCCCAGATAAAATCCTTCAGCTCTTTATTAATTGCTATCCACAACTTCTCATCTGGTTAATACAAATATGCCTGACCTGTGTGTAAGACTAACGAGACTAAAAACATTTTAACTGCTTTGTCTTACTGTCCATATCCATAAAGTAAAGCTTCCATTTTCTCAGTTTTCATATTACTTTTGTTTAGTCTCTTCCCACATATCCTTAGCTGCCACAGTAGAATCATTTTTAATCCATACACCTAAATACAATAAATGTTATCATGTCCCCATAAATATGGATATTGCTAAACCAATTCATATGTGAGTACATAATTTACCGCTATTGCCTTTGTTTTAGCTTCATTAATTTTGTATCCCGAAAAGATTTGAAAGCATCTCAAAACATTCCACAGTACTGTAATGTCTCTTTCTCATTTTGTCAGGTATAAAATAGTATCATCTGCAAATAGAGCTAGCTTTTTTTCATTACCATACCAGTTATATCCTTGAATTTGTGAGTCCCTTATTTTCTTTGCCAGTGCTTCTAAATATAATGCAAATAAAGGGGAAAGAGGACAGCCCTGCCTGGTTCCTCTGCTCAAGCAGAAATTATCAGAGAGGAGCCCACCCACTTTGTCACCTCCGATCCCCTCATGTATCCTCCTAATCAACTTTATTATCATTTCTTCAGGAAATGCAAATGCTTCCATTGCCCTGCTCATCAAGTCCCAACTTACTGTGTCAAATGCTTTCTCTGCATCAAGACCCACCAACAGCAGTGGTATTTTCTTACATTCTGCTTCGCTCTGGATCATCATTGTTCTTTTAATGTTGTCAAATGTTTGCCTTCCCTCCACAAAATCACATTGATCCAGATCTATCAATTTTGGCATTACTTTTGCTATTCTTTTAGCTGTTATAGGAACACTTTATAATCATGGTTTAGTATTGAATTGGCCTGTATGAAGCTGGATCTGATGGGTCATTAACCCCTTTAGGTATTACAGCCACCACCACTTTTTTCCTGGATGCTGGTACTTCTCCTCCTCTTAAAATACTATTAAACAAAACATTCCTAATATTTTTCAGTTTTTTTCCCTCCTAGCTTCCAAACTTCCATGGGAATATCATCTATTCCTGTGGACCTCCCAGTAAATTGGTTACATGTCACAGTTTTTATCTCATCTCCTCCTGTCCTAACCGTTAGTAATTTAACCTGATGTACCTCTAACTTTGGCATATTTAATTCTTCCATAAACATTTCCATTTGTATCTTTTCATGATTTCCAAATTTCTCTGCTTTATACAGGCTTTCGTAGAATTTCCAAATATTTCTAATACCTCTACAGGATCTCTTGTTACTTTACTTGTTGTAGGCTCCCTAAGCTTGGTGACAGCCCTTTCTGCTTTCTGTTGCTTGAGTCGTTGAGCTAAAAGTTTTTGTGCTCTAGTGTTGTTATTAAAAAACAGTTGTGTAACAGCAATCTTTCTAAAGTTATATATATTATTTAGGTAATCCCTTATTTTCTGCTTAGCATTCTGCAGTTGATCCTCTTCTTGTTCTGTGAAATTCCTCCATTCTGCAGTACTCCAAAATTTGTCAGTCCCTCTAAATAATTCTAGTTACTACTTAACCATTGCACCCTTTCTTTTATTTCCACCCTATTTTTAAACACCACCTTAATTTTATCCCACTCCCTAGCTATATTTTCACATTTGAGCCAATGTCACCTCTTTCAAAATTCTTTGTTTTACTGAAAGCCCTCGAAGAAGAAAAAAAAAAAAACACTACCCCCCCTAAAACCTATTAATTTAATATTAGCACACAAAACTATATATGCCTTCAAATATTGAAGTTTTACCATCCTAATGGGAGCAAAAGTCCCAAACTGGCAGCCACACTCACAAACTTGAGTTAACCTAAAAGGAAGGTTATCCATGCTAAGATGCATGGTGCAGTCTGTGCTTCTGCTAAGTGCTAACTGGTTTTGTCTTATCTCTATAGCTCTCCCAGTTTTTAATTTCTCCAAATCTTTTGAGTCTCTAATACCATGACGAGAATGGGACCCCAATCCTAAGTGAAAGTACAATTAAAGTTCATGAAATTAGAATTGTTTCAATCTTTCATGTCAGCCAAAAGTGCTTTTCGCACCACCTGCAATGTGCTCAGTAATGACTCTTTCTGTAGTTCGTATGGAGTTACTATTGGTAACATATTTACATACAATTGTAGATACTTTTTATAAGATCCATTGCTCCTACTACTATTGGAACTATCTGGGTATCTTTCTTCCTGCAATCTTAATATTTTATTACTTTGTCTCTGTGTATGAAACACACTGTAGTCATTGGGTGTAGTGATTTCAATAATCAATGCTACTTTTGTCTTCTTTTCATGTAGCACTGTATCTGGATTTCTTTCATTTGTCTTTTGAACTGTTCGTAATGGGTGATCCCATTTGATGTAGGCTTCATCATTTTCTATTATGCTTTGTGGTTCATGTTTCCAATGTTCTTCAGCCACTGCAGTACCATAACATTTGCACAATCCCCAGTGCAACAATCTTGCCACATTATGGTGCCTTTCAGTATACAATCCTTCTGCCATTAGTATGTCACAACCAGCAACAAGGTGTGCAACTGTTGCCAATTTGGTTTTACAAAACCTACATTTGTCTCTTTCTTCCACATATTCAATGGACTTTGTAAACCAATGTGTACATAGTCTACTATCTTGGGCCGCCAATATTAACCTTTCATCTTTTGGTTTGAATTTGGCTCTCCTTATCCATTCCTGTGTTCAGTCCTCATCAACATATGAGGTTCTTCCAGAAGTTTTCTATACTTGCAACTATATTTATACATTTTCCACATTTCTTGCTGTATCATCTGATCCTTTACCTTATATTCTTTCTTGTGTTTTTTTGGCACATTCAATTGCTGCCTGATTTTTATCTGCTAATGGTTTGATTCCCATTCCCGCTTGATGCTGATATGCTTCTGCCAAATTAAGCAGGGAAGTCAACTTAGATTTATTCTCCTCATGCTTCAAAATTTCACTACACTTGGGTTTTGAGGTCAGCAGATGTGTGTACAGTCGCACAGTTGCAGATCTATACATGTAATCAATTTCAAGGTGGCCCATACCTCCTTCAGAATGGGGAATATATAATCTTGGTATGCACTCTTCTTCTTTCGGCTGCTCCCGTTAGGGGTTGCCACAGCGGATCATCCATTTCTTGGTATGCACTGATTTTTATAAATCATATGGTGAGCATGAATCATCCTTCTTGTTTTCCTGTCTAATGTTCAAAACATTTTGGGGCCAGTCAATTACTCCAAAACTGTAATTTAGGACAGGAAGTGCAAATTGGTTTATAGCTTGAATTTTGTTCCTAGATATCAATGCTGTTTTCAGAATTAATTTAAGTCTTCTAAAATATTCCTAATTTCTTTCACATTTATTTGTATTTTATTTTTTGATCTTTCATCAGTTCTGAAATATTTATACACTCCCTCTTGCTCAAGTACTGTTATATCACATTCTTGTCCCAAATTGATGTTTTCCTGCTTGAAAGATTGATGTTAAGTTGTCTATCTCACCTTCATTCTTGCTGGTTGGATTCGGAGCCGAGGATGCCATCTTCAAAAGCTCGAGAGCTGCTTACTGGCTCGAGGCCACCCCCTATCCCATGATGCCTGGCGCTAGATACCCAGATCTCGTTTGCCGCCTCTGCTGCGAGGTTGTTCTACTGGCTCAGGTCATTTAAAACTTATTATTACTAGTTTTTTCTGTCATAAAAACTGTTAGTTTAGTGTAAAATTACATTTTTAGTTATAACTATTGTATTTTAGTGTTTTCTATCTGAATTCCTTCCCTTTTTCGAAACTCGTTGTAATTAGAGAGTTCCCCCCCCCCCCTCTTCTAGCCCTTTCCTTAACTCAAAAGGTTTCCGTTTAAGTTAGAGGATAACCTTTTCTGTCTTTCTCGCTTAAAAAAATAAATACATAAATAAATAAATAATAATAAATAGTTAATAGTTGTTTATAGTATTTATTAGCTAGTTTAGTTATACTTCTGGTAGTAGTAGTTTTTGTGGTATTTTAACCTTAACTTCTGTGTCTGGGTTTTTTCCTTGGTTTCTATTCAGGATGTCCAAGGATCCCAAGCCGTCCGGATTCAAGAAGTGTGACTCATGCTGTCAGAAGATGTCTCTGACAGATGGGCACACTTCTTGTGTTTATTGTCTGGGCGCCGTGCACCTGCAGGACTCTTGCTCGATTTGCAATGCATTTAGACCAAGAGTCCTGCAGGAGCACAAAAACAAGTTGATCCTGAGGGGTTTACTTAAGCCCTAAGAGTCACCGGCTAAGGCTCAGCCAGTGAAATCTTCTAAGACACCTAAACCTTCGGCTCCCAGTTCGGAGCTGTCGCTGGGTGAAACGGTACCATCTATCTCTGTTCCGGCTGGAACAGAGGTTTCTCCCTCCCAGTTGGCCCCGACACATTCCTCGGAGCCATCTGGGAGTAGAAAAAGATCTAGGTCTCCTACTCTGGAGTCGATACATTCAGCTCCGAGATCACCTTTTCTCCAATCGGAGCTTAGTCACCACTCATCCCACTCTTCTCGGTCCTCGAGACTTTCAGACCATGACGTGGAAAGAGTGGTCAGTAGACTGTTAAAATCGCAGGCCCTAGCAAAAATGTTATCCAGCCCCCCTCATCAGAGGTCGGCTCCACCCACATCTACAGATATTCCTCCTCCGACTCCTTTGAGCTCGGAGCCGGAGTTCATTGGGGTTTGAGTCGTGGAACCGTCGGCTCTGATACCTTGTCTTTTGGTTCCGTCATTGGCTCCGATCCCTTCCTTGGTACCGTCCCTGGAGGGATCTGGGCGCTGGGACTCCCTTGTCTGCTCTGAGGGGGAGAGTGGCATCGGACCCTTGTCCGACCTCATTCTCCCCCTCGGGGCTTCAGCTCAGGTGAGCTCAGCTCCCACATCAGCCTCGGAGCTGTCCCTCTCGGTGCGGGGAGGGATTCCGATTTCTTCGGAACCGGAGCTCTCTCTGCATCCGGGCAGGGACGCCTTCGAGGTGATGAGGAGTGTGTTGGCCCTGGAGTCAGCCCCACAATCGACCCCATTGGCTCCTCCCCCTATGGTGCCTGCGTCAGCCTCTGCCCCTCTTCCAGACCCCAAGCGTGGGGATCCAGCACTCCAGGACACACCTTTGGGTGTATCATCCTCTTCCGAGGCCTCCCCTGATCATTCAGAGGAGCCACCTCGCAAGAGAAAATGCAAGAGGAAGCATGTTGACTCCCCTGAGTCTCTCACCTCAGATACCAACTTGGAGGATTCGGAAAGGTCCCCTAGATCCCCCTCTGAAGATGTCTCCTTTTCAGACATCCTTGAGATGCTTAGGCAGAGGGGGAACTGGACCACCCTAGCCCCTTCTGAGGACGAGTCTGTATTCCTGGATGTGTTTGGCTCCCGACCCTCCACCTCCTGGGTGTCTCCGTCCTTCGACCCACTGATGTCTGTCGTGGCTCGAAGGGCGTGGTCGGCTCCAGACTCCGTGGAACCAACCCCTAGGAGACCTGCTAAATTCATAACAGCTCCAGAAGATAAACAATTTTTGACGAAGGGCATCCCCGTCAATGCCATGGTGGTTGCAGCGGCCAGGAAAAAGGAGTTAGCAGAAACTTCATCTGTTCATCCTCCTAATAAGGAGTCTAGGACGATGGACAGATACAGGAAGTGGATGTTCGCTTCAGCGACCTTCTCCATGAGGTCCCTGAATTATTTGTGCCACTTCACCCGTCTTCAGAGGGATCTCCTTAAAAAGCTTGGAGATACCCTCCAAGATCCATCAGCTGAGGGGGCTCAGGCTAAGATGGCTTCCCAGCTGGCGACTCTAAATTCAGTGGAGAACGCCTCCATGAGGCTGATATCTTATGTCGCCGATGGTGCGAGTAGAGCTGCAGGCACAGGCATTGCCCTAAGAAGGCATACTTGGATGCAGCTATGTAACTTTGCGGAACCATTCAGAGCTTCTTTCACCAATACCCCCTTTGATGGATCCGCTCTTTTTGGATCACAGGTGAAGGATACCCTTACCAGGTGTGAGCAGGAAGGTAAGACTCTCTCTGCCGTGGGAGTCCATTTTTCCACTCCATCCAGACCCTATCCCAAAGGTCAGAAGATGGAAAGATGTGGTTCCGGAAATCAGAGGGAGCCTTGCTGGACACACGTGGTGAGTTTCCATCCAGGGGCAGTGGAGGGAACAATAACAGACGCCGCCCCCATGGCAGAGGGGGTCCACAAAACCAGGGCAGCAAAGAATCCTTCTCTGACAAGCCCTTTCAGCATCCCTGAAGGGTTGCCCGGCTGCCCATCTCTGGAGGCAGTCGGGGGAAGATTATCACTATACCCAAAAGCCTGGCAAGAGATAACTTGAGACAAGTGGGTACAGTCCCTTATATCCAGAGGCTACAAAATTCATTTCCTGCACCCTCCCTTACTGTCAAACAAGTCCCTTCCAGATGTTCCACCCAGTCTAAGGGATCAAGCAGTCCAAGAAATTTCAAAACTGCTAAGAAAGAGAGTCATCCAGGAAATCCCAGCAGACCAGCTAGGATACGGAACTTACTCAAGGTTCTTTTTGGTACCAAAAAAGACAGGGGACTGGAGACCCATTCTGGATCTCAGCAGACTAAACAAGCCTGTTCGAAGAACCAAGTTTCGGATGGTCATGCTACAGTCCATTTTACCCTTTCTGGGTCAGGACAATTGGATGTTCTCTATAGATCTTCAGGATGCGTATTACCACATCAAAATGGACAAGCGCTCCAGAAGATTCCTCTGCTTCTGGTTGGGAGCCAGTCATTATCAATTCAGAGCTCTGCCCTTTGGTCTCACCACAGCCCCCAGAGTGTTCAAATGTATGGCAGTAGTTACCGCTCATCACAGACGGTTAGGATTCCAGGTGTTTCCATATCTAGACTGGCTCCTCACTGCTTCCACCAGGCATCAACTTCTGCTAGCCAGAGACTACACTATCCAGACTTGCTCCAGGCTAGGTAGCACAATAAATTTCGAAAAATCTGCATTGTCGCCCTGTCAGTCTATCACCTTTATAGGCGCAAATTTCCCACCAGACAGAATACAGGTAATTCGCCAAAATGTGCAGGTCTTATTAGCATGCAGAAGAATTCAAGCCAGGTTCATCCTCCAATCTCTAGGTCTCATGACAGTAGCAATCGTGCTCGTTCCTCTAGCTCGTTTTCACATGAGGATTCTCCAGTGACTTCTCTTCACCAATGGTCCTTCCAGCAGCTTCCTATGTCTCACATGATTATGATCACAGAAGCATGCAAAAAGCACCTTGCATGGTGGATGGTTTCCACATCACTGCCTCAAGGCAGACCCTTTGTCCCATCACCTCCGTTTGCTACGGTAACCACGGATGCCTCCCTGATCGGGTGGGGGGGCATTATCAGGGCAGGGACAGTCCAAGGCATCTGCCAACCTCACGAGTACCATCTGCATATAAATGTCTTGGAGATGAGGGCTGTGCTTCTAGCGTTGCAAGCTCTTCAGGACTCTCTTCCTACCAGGACCATTGCAATTGAAACGGACAATATGTCAGTAGTATGGTACATCAACAAGCAGGGCGGAACCAGGTCCTACCCCCTATGTCGAGAGGCACTTAGACTCTGGCAATGGGTGATCTCTTCCCAATGGTTTCTGATCACAACGCACATCCCTGGGAAGTCCAACGTCATAGCAGACAGGCTCAGCAGAGCAATTCTCATGCCTCACGAGTGGTCTCTGAATCAGGTTGTTGCGGACCAAATCTTCCGCAAATGGGGTCAACCTTGCTGCGACCTTTTTGCAACTCCCTTCAACAGCAAATGCAGCAATTTCTTCTCTCTCCTGCCACTTCCTGGACATTCCCCCAGAGATGCTCTAGTCCACAATTTATGCATTCCCTCCATTTCCCTTAATTCCCAAGCTAATACAGAAAGCTACTGCATTGGGTTGCAAAATGATCCTCATTGCTCCGTACTGGCCTCCACAGATATGGTTCCTGTTCCTGCATCATCATCTTCTCAAGCAGCCTTGGACTCTGGACCTAGTTCCGGACCTCCTGATTCATCAGTCGGGGTGGGCTGCATCAATGCCTGCAATCTCTCCAGCTCACTGCTTGGTTACTCCACTTCTGACATTAGCCAGGCTTCCTGATATCTACCCCTCTGTGCGCGGAATTATCTTATCATCGCAAAAGTCTACCACTAGAAAAACTTACGCTAGTAAGTAGAAACGTTTTTCTTCCTGGGCAGAGGCCAAGAATATAGATCCTTTTTCAGCCCCTGTACACCATATTTTGGAATTTCTTGCGGAACTCTTTCATGCTGGTTCTGCTTCCATTACAATTAGAGTTCAGTTAGCTGCAATCTCAAATTTTCACATTGGCCTGTCGGAAAATAATATCATGTCTCATAAGCTATGTAAAGCCTTTCTCAAAGGGACCACCCTTCTCAGGCCCCCAGTTGAGAGATCCTCCCCCTCCGTGGGATCTAAATTTGATTTTAGCTTCTCTAATTTTGCCCCCCTTTGAACCTGCAGCATCCTGTTCCTTGAAAACCCTCTTTCTGGTAGCTATTACTTCAGCCAGAAGAGTTTCAGAACTGGCTCTTTGTACCTGTCCTCCGTACCTAGTGTTCCACAATAACAGGGTTACTCTCAGGACTAACCCTTCCTTCCTTCCTAAGGTTTCTTCAGAAAGTAACTTGAATCAGTCCATAGACCTTCCTGTGATTTTTCCCAACCACTCTAACAGGGCGGAATATAAATTGCATCAATTAGATGTTCATAGGCAACTACACTTTTATTTGCATAGAACTAAGGACATCAAGAAGTCGGACCAACTTTTTCTCTCTTATGCTCAGGGTAAACAAGGCCTTCCAGTCTCAAAAGTAACCTTATCTAGGTGGTTGACTATGATTATCACATTTATCTATCAACTGAGGAACAAAGAGTTGCCTGTCAAACCTAAAGGTCATTCCACCAGAGCTTTAGCCACTTCTGTCGCCTTTCAGGCTAGGTTGACCATGGAATCTATTTGTGCAGCTGCTATGTGGGCCAACCCACATACTTTCATTTCGCATTATAAAGTAGATGTGGTCTCCAGGAACAGAGCTGATTTTGGTTCCATGGTTCTGAAGAGTTTGTTCCGATGAGCCACTCAGGTTTTTAGGTACTAGGGATGCTGTCCCAACCAGCAAGAATGAAGGGAAGATAGGCAACTTAACATAAAGAAGTTATGTACCTACCATAACATTCCATGTTAGTTGTGTTCTTCTCGCCTTCTTTCTTGCGTCCCACCCTCCATCCCCCTATCCTAGTGGACCGAGAAGAGTTCCTTATGGTTTTTCACTGGCTGAGTCTTCTCTGGCTGTTCCTCTCTGCCTAGTAGCCTCACTGGTAAGCTTTATATATTATAGGATAGGATACTTTCCTTTTTACATTGGCAGTTAGACTTACCAAACGAGATCTGGGTATCTAGCGCCAGGCATCATGGGATAGGGGGTGGCCTTGAGCCAGTAAGCAGCTTTTGAAGATGGCCGAATCGGAGCCTAGGATTGGCTCCGAACCCAATAGGCAAGAAAGAAGGCGAGAAGAAGACAACTGACATGGAACGTTATGGTAGGGTACATAAATTCTTTTTTTCCACATTTGTCAAGACCAAATGACATTCTTATATTATTTGAAAAAGTTTTGACTACTTGCAGTTGTGCTTTCAGTTCTTCATCTGATGAACTGTACAGTTTTAAGTCATTGACAAGGAGAAGATGAGAGGTCTTTACACTTTGCTGTTTTGTAGGAGCCAAATTATAGCCACAGCCTTGTCTGTTAAGTAGACAGTATAAAGGGTTAAGGGCACGACAGAATGGCAGTAAGTGATAGGGAGTCACCCTGGAATGCCCCCCTTTGAATTTCTATCCCTGGAATACTAATGTGTCCTTTATCATGCCTTAATTGCAAAGTGGTCTGCCACTGTTTCATGGTCAGTGTAATGTAACTGATCAGTGTAGGGTGTATCTTATACATTTTTAAGCACTCATTTATCCATGAATGTGGGATACTGTCAATTTTTTTTTTTGTAGTCAGTCCATGCCATACTTAGATTCTTCTCCTTTTTACAATTCTCCATTATGACTTTATTTAGCAACAGATGATCCTTTGTTCCATATCACTTTATTTTATTACCCTTTTGTTCTGTTACTCTGTCAGCATCAATTCCAGTGTATAGTTTATACATAGTCAAAATCCAAGTTATCGGTCTATAATTTTTAGGATAACTTGAAGGTTCACACTTAAGTAGGCGCATTGTTTTTTCCTGTTAACCAGGTTGGTGTGTGTTCAAGGTGCACATATAAATAGTTCTTACTCATGCCTAAATCTTCATGCAAAGATGTTAATACTTTTAGTCAGAACTTGGGTACTGCATCTGGGCCTGGGTTATTCATTTGGAGGCTTTTCTTAACTTTGTCAATTTCTCTGGCCATTACTTAATCCCATTTCATATCCTGTATCTTTGAACTACTTATTCTTTCCTATCTTCTATCCATTTAGCATCTTTGTTATGTTTCACAGGATGTTCTTCCTGTTTCACTGTTGCAGTCATCACATTTGGGTCGTCCCTGCTCGGGTAGCCCACAGCTGGCCTGAATACCAGAGACTTAGTATTTCTGCGTCGGTTGCTATCACTTGAAGACAGACATCAAGTCATCAGGGGTATAAAGGAAGGCAGCTGATGTCATTACATCAGTTTTTCTTGCCCTAACCAGTCAGGAGCCCCCAAAGTAGGAGGCCAGGCTCTGGTGACAGGACCCCCACCAGTGGAAAAAATACCAATGTGTCCCTTCTAAGGAAAGGAGAACAACAAGGACGAAAGGTAACAAAAAGAAAAAGGGGGAAGGAGGGAGGGAAACAAGGATTACAACAGTGAAGACACTAACATCTACATTTATGGTAAGTGTACACAACTGTACTATGTGCTTCGTGTTTCACTGCTGCAATCATCACATTTGGGTAGATTCCCAAATCTGAGGAAATGGGTGGAGGCAGTCAAGGGAGCTAGGGGCTGGCTAGCATGCCCTGCAATACTGCAGAGGCAAAACCTGCCCTGGATTTAGAAAAGAGAGGCAGGTGGTAATGTTTGGTAAAGGTGTGAACAGATGTCCAGGTGGCAGCCTCCAGGATGTCCCTGATGGGGACCCCTTGAGGAATGCTGCAGAGGTGGAGGTTGATCTAGTGGAGTGAGTCCTAAACCCCCTTGGGGGTTATCCCAGCAGGGATAACCCAAATGTGATGACTGCAACAGTGAAGGCACTCGAACATCTACATTTATGGTAAGTGTACACAACTGTACTATCTTTATAGATATTTCTCCAAAATGTATATTTCTTCTTTTTTTGAGTGGTCTTTCAATTCCTTTTACCTTGTTCCCCATTTCTCTATAGAACTTTAGGGTCCTCAATAAATTGCTTATTTTGTACTTTTCCTTTATGTTTACCTGTGTATCTTCTATGTTTTTCTGCCTGTGCTGAATTTTTTAGTTTATTATTTGCAGTATTGCAAAATAGATCCTGATCCCTTCTAAATCTGCGCATTTCTTTTATCACATCTATCTTTTTGAGTATTTTTGTTGATCTGTTCCCTCTTCTATACTCTTCTAACAGTGACACCTCTTGTCTTAATTGCTGTATAGTTTTCTCTATTTGATACTTCCATAATGTTTTTCGATTTTTCTCCTTCCTTTCCCTTACTACTCAGTATTCGTGTGGTAGAATTTTATCTGTTTAATTCAGCTGCACAGTAATATATCCTATTTACTTCTGTTGTATCACATGGATCTCTACGGACAGTCCTAATTATTGTATTCATTTGTTTTATCAAACTTCTGACTTCCTGGGTTTTATTGACCTTCTGCAGTCTAATTTCATTCATTGATCTTAATATGTTTATTTATCTCTATTAAATCAAGCAACTCTTCTCTTAGGTCATTTTCTTCTAAACTAAGGCACGCTTTTTATTCTCCATTTGCTGCGGGCATTCTGTAGAGAGTTTTATAGCATCTTCCTGTGGCACATTCTTTTCAGTTTCATCCTGTCATCCGTTGCTTTATCATATGGGAACTCACTGGCCTATCACTCCTGAACTGTGACTGCATCAAGTTGCTACAGTTTCTTGTTCATTCCCTTGCTGTACAGCTTTAAGTGAATATGTATACTGGTTTCCTGTGGAAGGCTCCAAAATAACTTCATATGGCAGCTGCCCACTTGCTTCCTATTCCACTGGTTTCTCCTCAAGTTGGATGTCTGTTGCTCTAGCCTTCTGTGGTACTTTCTGAGTTAGATATTCTACACTGCATCCTTCACTTTTCAGGTATTCCATAACCTCAATTTCTGTTTCTTTAAATTCTACATTACTAATCTTCTCTTCCGTTTTTCTTTTTGTTTTGGATTGTAAAGCTTTCCATGTCCAGGTTCCTTTGCCTGTATTTCTCTTCAAGTATCTTTAGTGCTACTCTTTTTGTATTGATTAATTTTGCTTTCTCCTTTGCATAAATAGTACATCATGTTAAATCTCTTTTTCTTTCCCACATCCATATTTCTTCTTCAGATGTCTCCTGATCTTCCTGTTTCTTCTTACTTTGGGGACTCATTCCATCATGCTGTGATGTTGACCTGTGCTAGACCTTCTACACCAAATCCTTCACTTTGCAGGCATTCCATAACTTCAGCTTCTATTTTTTAACTTCTACTGTACTAATCTTCTTTTCTACATTTCCTCTGTGATATTTTTTATTGTGAAATTTTCCATATCTGGATGCCTTTGCCTGTACAGTATTTCTCTTTGAATATTAGTGGGGCTGCCTCTTTTGAATTGATTAATTTGGCTTTCGACTTTACATAAATATTGTGGCATATCAAGTATCTCTTTCTTTCCCATGTCCATATTTCTTTTTTATGCTTTGCAAAAATCTAGCAAAAAAGACAGCAGAAAATACTATTGCTACTCCAAGGGTGTGGTATATGTGGCTCGGTGCCAGTCCTGTGACAGTTTTTATGTGGGGAAGACCAAGAGGGCTTTCAGACAAAGGATTTATCAGCAGATGTATGATATAGGGCATAAAAATGAGATTAATGCCCTTTATAGACGTATTAAAATATATTCCACTCACAAGTTTGTTTTGTGCTATTGACCATATGGACTTGGGCCCTTGAGGGGGACTCACTGATGATTACCTGGAGTATCAAGAGTTGAAGTGGCAGATTAAAACCAATATCTGTGAACCACCTGGGCTTAATGACAGAATGTCCATGGGACCCTTGCTAAAGTTAAAATCTCTGTATTTTTTATAATTTATTACTTGTTTCTTGCATTTCATATTTTACATATTTTTATGCTGTTGTATTTTATATAATCTTGTTTTTTAAATAACTGAGTTTTGATTAATAACTCATTAAGGGAGAGTCCCTATGTGAGTGTTTGACCAATGAGAGGGGAGAATTGTGTATTTGAAGTCAGTGATTTCTTTGTAATTTTATTCTGAAGAAGTCTGACATTTATTTTAGACGAAAGCACTTAATATCTGTGGAGTGGTACCTGTACTGAACTGTTTTCTGCATCATACTTTTCAAAAATCTCTTGGTTTTGTTGTTTATATTTTTGCACTTCCTCGGATGCTTCTTTTTCCAAACAGATCAAAGTTTCTTGGTCTATATAATGTTTTTCATAAATCTGCTGTATTAACGAACACAAGTTTTTATTTGAGGCTTTTGACAGTTTTTCTTGTGAAGTATTTTTTTCCTCTAATTTCTCTCTCAATCTTTTTGTATATCTTATGTCTGGAAATTGTGGGCTTTTTGTATAATAGTAAGAATACATCATTTTTTTCTTATCCTCAACAGTCCACTCTATCATGTTTATGGCTCTTCTTTGGCCTATCATTTTTTGTGATTTTTGTGGACTCTCAGTTGGGTGAACCTCTGAATGCTTTCAGAGAACATTATCTCCTAGCCAGTGTCTGTTTTCTTTTTTTTCCACAGCTAATCACTCTCCACCAGACTATAACCAATTTCTCTTTATCAGATTGCCTCCACTGAGGAAATAAGAACCAGACCGCCAATTTCTCATTACCAGATTGTCTTCATGGAGATATGTGAACCAGACAGCCAATTTCTCATTATCAAATTGTTTCCATGGAGACATGAGGGCCACATACAGAATTTCTATGAAGCATGCATTCATTTGCTAGAAAAAAGCCTCCTGATATTTGTGACGTTCCCCACTCTAGGCCAGTAATCAAGGAACCTGAATCCTCACCACTGGCACTAGAGAGGGGATGTTCACTTGGAAAAAAAATGGATACACTCAGTATTTCCAGATGCAGCTGTCTGCATCAAGCACAATTTCCCTTAAGAGCACACAGCAAACACAGTCAGTCTGGGGGCTGGATCCTGTCTTTCTCCCCACATCCCCAGTGAGACTCCCCACTGACACAGCTGTAGAGTTGGGTCCTCAGCTGAGTTTCCAAGCCAACTCCTCTAGCACCCTCTCTGTGAAACCACTGTTTGTGTCCCTGCTGCAAACAGCTGACACACACACACAAAACTGGGAAAGGCTGGCACAGATTTACTAGCTATGCCCCCTTCTGCCCAGAATATAAGGTAGTTACACCACAACCAAACCCTCCAAGCCAGCTACTCCAAGGCTTTAACAAGGGTACCCAATTATACTAATTGAAATTAATATTAATACAAATGGTAGTTTTACCAACAGCAAGGTTTCACCAGTGACCAGTGCTATCAGCAGATATATACTTTATAAGTATTCTCAGAGATTAAAATATTCTCTAGAACACCAGCCACAATGAAAAGTTTAAATATATTTACTAATAAATAAGAAAATAACATGGACATACTAAACATTTATTTACAGCAAACACCAGAGTGTCAGTCATAGGAAATATTAAAAATAACACAGGTGGACAGTTTCATACAGTTACAGAAACACAATACTTAACTAATCTCTCACTGTATTTTCCTGACTGATCTAAAGAATTATTATTCCCCAGTTACTTACTAGAGCAAGGCAAGATGAAGCAGATGAGAGATCATTGTCAGGTTACAAAAACAGAGGGCAATGAGACTTTAGTCTCGCCTAGTATAAAAATATCATTTTTAGTGATGGGTTACAGCATGTCATCACATACATGTGGTCATCTGATGTCTGCTTCCCCTCTTGGCTTAGAAGCTGTCAGGAGTTAGCACATATGTGTCAATAATACACACACAAAGAGCTTTGCTATGATCTGCTGCAGCTCCTGGAAGTCATAGAACAATTTCAAACCTCCACCCTTCCAGAGAAGCAATTAGTTTACCCCAAAGACAATGCAGGAAGCTTCCTAGTACAGACTTTTTGTCTCTGTCTGCATTGAGAACTATAAGATACAATCTTTATGGTCTAAACCAGGTAATTTAATTTAAAACTATTTTCAAAGTTTGAGATTAGCCTGTTCTCTACCAGTATACTCTGTTGAAAACATATACACTTAAACAGTTACAATAATGCATGTATATTATTTTTTTCTGTCCAGCATGGCACACTGTTGGTAATTTTAAACACAAGCTCCTTTACAAATACATTTTTCAACACAAGCATCTGTACAAATAAGTTTGATGTATGATTGACATGCATTTCAACACAAGCATCTGTACAAGTAAGTTTGATGTATGACTGACATGCAATTCTTTACAAAATTCCAGCTAGCGGTACTGGCATATATTACACATCCACTGCCCTACTTCTCCTGGCATATCTGGCAATGCCTGACATTGTCACAGTATTCAATATTCTTTTTCATTTACTTGCTTTCTCATAAAATGTGTTACTAAATTAGTCTAATGTCCTTATTCCAGTCACTCCTCCATGCAAGAATGAGAAAAAGCACATTCATTTTTATTTTGTCAGGCTGTTTTAACCAGTTATACATTGCAGTTACTGCAGTTCTTAAAACTGAACACAAAGAAAGAAGGGAGAAAAAAGGCAAAAAAGAACAGCTGCACCTATTTGCAATCCCCATTACACTTAAAAAAAAATAATAACCGAGAAAACTTTACTTTATAGCTTGCAAAGAAAACCATACACCTCAAAAGTAGTACTATTAAGAAAATAGTGTTTTCTAACTTGGTTAACTTTCTCCCTACTCTTCCCCTCCCCAAAGCATTTTTCCAAACATTAATGATGTGAAGTACAGCTTATACTTCATAGTCCCCCACAAGTCCAACAAATTCTGAAAAAGTTAACATTTCTAGATGTTCTTGTTTTGTCGTGTTTCTCAAATGTAATTATTGCATTGTAATCCCACATTAAGTTACTGGTTTTATTACTGTTCATCTCCATCACCCAAATCCTGTCTCTGCTTTATTTCTAATGTACTCTCTTCTTCTAGTCAACTCTCATGCTCCCTTCCTTCTCTCCAACATTTTCCATTGAAACAGTGGAAAAGGCTTCAAAGATAAAGTCTCTCTGTGGTCTTTATTACCAGAAGAACAAGATGCCAAATCTCCTTTTTCACAGCTCACTAATTGCTGGACAAACTTTTGTATTTTCTTCTTAGCATGTACTTCATCAAAAAATTATTTTGTCCCTCCAGGGAAGAATACCTTGAAGACAGCTGGGTACAGCCGTTTGAATCTCACACCTGTGTTTCGGCATTAGCTGAAAAGTGGAATGAATATACTCTCTTCTTTCTAGTGTACAGTGAGTGATCATTCTCCACAAACACTCTGCTGTCTCCCATTTTTTAGTATTTTGTCCTTCTGCCACAGTTTTGCCAGAATCAACTATTTCTGCTGGTAGGATTGCATCTTTACTATTAAAAGTCTAGGTTGCTTTCTCATAGCCAGGTTTGGAGCAAACACACAATGTGCCCTTTCAACAAATAACTCCTGCTGTGGAGTACCATTCCAGTTGTTTATTTCTGCTTTCATAAAATTAATGCAGTCTTTTCCTTCCAGCTTCTCTGGTATAGGTGAAAATCTCAGGTTTTCCCTACATGCTCCATCCTCTAATTCTATTAGTTTTTGAAACATCTCTTCCTGAGCAGTCTCGTATTCAGCCAGCCTTTTCTTCATTTCAGCCTCTGATTTTTGCAGCTTTATCACCTCATCTGAATATCTGTTTAAAACGTCTTCTGTTTTTTCCAAGCTTTTGTTGTTTTTGTTTATATACTGTTATCAGTGTTTCATTTATTTTCAGGAGGTTTCATTACTTTTTGCTGAACAGCTGCAGAACTTTTCCCAGTCGGTGTTTCTTCCTCACATTTGTAGCTCTTTTTTTCCAGGTGTCTGTATTTGTTTTTTCCTGGCATCCAGGCAGTACACTTACTAACCAGTTACTGAAATTTACCCATAAACACAAAAGTCTATTGGCCTTCCCTATTGAGTTTCTGTTTTCACACTGAGAGAGCTAGAGCTGAGGTGGTGTTCAGTGTGCAGCCATCTTGAAAGTCATACTCCTGATTTCTCTTGTTTGTTTCTGTCCTTTTTTGTTTTTATATATATATATATATATATATATATATATATATATATATATATATATATATATACATACACACACACACACATATATATATATATATATATATATATATATATATATATATATATATATGTGTGTGTGTATATGTATATATTTATATATGTTGGTCATTTTCCTTTACACCATTGCAAAAGGTTTTACTGGCAAGTTCTCTTTTTGGGCTGTGTCACTGACAGAGGAACAAGAAACTTACTGGCTCATTTTTTTCTGGGTAAACTTTATTTTTGCTCCATCTGTTCTGCATCAGAAATGTCTTTGCTCCTTCCGGAAAACTATTCTGAAGGCAGCTGGATATAACAATTTAAATTTCATTCCTGCCTCTCAACATAGTCTGATTGCATGTATAAACTTGCTTCTCTTCTCTGTTGCATGCATTGAAAAATCATTTTCCACACACAGTTGGTAATACTTTGCCCTTCTGCCATAGGTTTGTCAGGAGCTGCTGATAAGACAGTGTCTTTACTACTGTACGTCTTGACTTCTTTCTCATTACTAAATTTGATGCATGCACATGGTGTGCCCTTCTAGTTAAATCCAGCTGTGGAATACCAGTTTGGTTACTTATTTCTACTTTTGTAAAATTAATGTAGTCTGTTCCTTCCACTTTCTCTGGTACAGCAGTATGCCATGTATTATAGCACTACTATTTTTTGAAACAGATCTTTTTGAGAGACCTCATGTTCAGCCAGTCTTTCATCCATTTCAGACTCTGATTTCTGCAGTTTTATCAGCTCATCTGAATAGCTGCTTAAAGCTTATATTCTTTCCAGACTTTTGTCATTTGATTGTATATATCCTCCCCTCCACTGTCTCACTTTAATACCTCTGAATGCATTTGATTTATGTTTCCTCAAAATTACTGTTTGGAAGCCATCTCCTGTACTGAAGCTGAAGAACTTCTTTTTTGATGAACAGCTACAAAGATCTTCTGCAGCGGAGTTTTTTTTCCTTCTGTTTCTTCTTTTCTATTAGATTTTCTCTTACTGTTTTTAGATGTATTTGCTAATAGCCAGACAGTGATGTGACTAACTAATAAGTAGATTTTACCTCAATGAATTGTCTTTGCAGGCTGTTTTTCAAAGTATTTGTTTTAACACTGTGAGATTTCTAATTAACTTGTTGATCATTTCAGTCTCAAACCTGCCTCTTGACATTCCCTCATTGCTGGGATAACCTTGCTTCTGTTCTGCATTGTGTACAGTATGTATTTTTCCACAAAATGTCTTTTGTCCCCAGTTTTTAGTAATGTTTCCTTCTGCCACAGCTTTGTCAGAAGCAACTCTTTTTGCTGGTATGTTTGCATCTTTACTTCTTCTTCTTTCGGCTTTTTCACGGTTAGGGGTCGCCACAGCGGATCATCTGTCCTCTCATGATTGGCAGTGGAGTTTTACGGTGTCGAGTTGCCAAACTTCCACAGAAGGCACACGCACACACACACTCTCTCACACCTAGGGCCAATTTAGAGTGTCCAATCCACCTACTGCATGTCTTTGGGATGTGGGAGGAAACTGGAGCACCATGTTTGCATCTTTACTAAAATAGGTATTTGCTGCTCTCTTTATGGCCAGATTTAGAGAATACACAGTCAGTGTTGTCTCACTTAACACATTCTGATGTAGAATAGTGGTCCATGACTATTAATGCAGTCTATCCCTTCCAGTTTCTTTGATACAGCAGAAAATCTAATGTTTTCCTTATTTTTTGAAAACACTCTTCCTGAAAAGGCTCAAGCTCTGTCAGCCTTTTCTTTTTCATTTCAGCCTCTGATTTTTTTTTTCAGTTTTACCAGTTCATCTGAGTAGCTAGTTAAAACTACTTCTATTTTTTCATATTTTGATTTTTTACTTTATTCCTTAAGTGTTTCACTTATTTTGGACATCCCTAATTGGATTTGACTTATTTTTTCCTTTAAATTACTGGAAGCAATCTCCTGTACCAAAGGTGAAATCTGAACTGCTTTTTGCTCAAAACTGCAAGATTCTTCTTGGCAAGAATGTTTTCTTTTCTTTTTCTTACTGATTTTTTTACTGTCTCCAGATTTCTTTATTGTTAGCATCTAGGCTATACATTTACTAGCCAGTAACTGAATTTTACCCAAATTGATAAACTGTACTTGCTTTTTTTCTAAGTTTGAATTTTTCCAATGGGAGAGTTGTCATCAATCTTTTTGTCAGTGTGTAGGCATCTTGGAAGTCTGATTTTTGATCATCCTTGTCCCAGTTTTCTAACCATTTCCTTTTGCCAAGACCCAGGAATTCCCATGACCAGTGTATCTTTATTTTTATTTTATATACATCCACTTGCACCTTTTATAATATCTATCCAATTCCTTCATGAGGCTGTTAACCCCTCCAGCGTTGCCTGCTCTGGCTGTTGGTAATGTTGGTAATGATTGCCTGCAACTTGGCATAAATTAATCATTGGGTTTGACAAATGCCATGAAAAATCTGAATTTCATGAAATGGTTTGTTTGCCCCTTTCGAGTTCCTCTTTTGCCCCATTCCTAGGTATGTGGCTCCACTCTCTAACACCTGCACTTCTCCAAATTTTAATATATATATATATATATATATATCACAGGTCTTAACTCCCCTTTTTGTTATTTCATATTGTGGAATGAAGTAAATTTCCACATAACATGTTTCATAAGCTTAATTTCTTTTTTCGGTCTTTGAGTCTAGCATCCCATTTTTTCCCAGCTGAGTACATATGTAAGCTCTTTCATAAATGTGTGTTTTCATTTAATCTTATCCATTGTACATTGCTGAATGCCAATACCCATGTTGGTATATGCTGGGCCAGGGTTTAATTCAGACTATTTATCCTTCATATAAAATAGTTTTTGGTAAGAGAAAGAGAAGTACATCTTTTCTTAAATAGATTTAAGATTCTTAATCTGGACTGGAAAATGAAGGCATAAATACAGAGTTTTCTCCCCAGATTTCTGATTTAGGCTCTGAGAGCAGCTCAGTTTCTGATTCTGTCTGTTGGGTTGCTGTTTCTCTGAGACTATTTTCAGAATTTGCAAGTGTTTTCAGTGGGAGAATACTGAGGCTTATCAGTTCCTCAAAAATACTATGAGCTGTTAAAGGAGGAATTTCCAGAACCTTCACCTATTCTTCCAGTTCTGTCAGTTTTGGGGGATGCTTGTTAGTGTGTGCAGTTTTCCTGAAATCTAGTTGCCCCTAAAAGGGTAGATAGGCTGTATAAAGTTCCTCAGTATATACACTTATCAAAACTGACCAAGCAGCTATAACTTTAGTTAATCCTACTGCTGTTAAACATGTATTGATAAATATGGGAAAAGTGTATACTTAGGCAATTTTTATTTTCAGAAGTTCTAATTGTCAGGTCCATGTGCTAAGGTTTGTTCTAATTATGAAAGTATGAGGAATGCTTCCTCTGTAATTTCTTCTGAGGGAAAAAAAAGCTGCTTTAAATAATTTTGTTTCTTCTGTTGTTAAAGTCACTACTCATTGTTTACAGTGTGTGTGAATGATTCATTTGATATTTCTTCCAGAGTTTTGTCCACTGGTTGTGTGTTGAGGTTTGCCTAGCTGCATTTTCAGAGCCTCCCAGATGGTATTACAATTATATTTTAATTTCTCCTTTGGATAGAGATTTAGGGTAAGTTGATACATGGAATCTGCTGCAAGGTTTTTCAGTCCTTTTCCAAAATTTCTAAGGGATTCTCTAACCCTTCATTCACTTTTGTCACAAAAAAAAAAAAAAAAAAAAAAACAGAAACAGTTAACAGGCATTTAAGATGAATTAGCAAGGGGATTCCAAAGAAAATGCAGGAAAACCCCTACAAAACCAAGAGCAGTCCAAGTCAGAATGATTAAAGTGGCCTGATTAAAGTGTCCTTATCTCCCTGTTAGCTCCTTTTCCCTTCCAGATAGTCTGCATCTCTACTTTTCTGTTTGGCTACAGTTTCAGGCAAATGGGTTCTGAAGATCATTCATCAAGGTTATACATGGTAGTGAGAGGAAATTCCTCATTTTCAGGGAATAATCCATGTTAAGTTGTCTATCTCGCCTTTGTTCTTGCTGGTTGGGATTGGAGCCGATCCTCTGCTCCGACTTGGCCATCTTCAATAGCTCGAGAGCTGTTTACTGGCTCGAGGCTACCCCTTATCCCATGATGCCTAGTGATAGCTACCCAGATCTCATTTGCCACTTCAGCTGCGAGGTGTCTTTTCTGGCTCAGGCTCGTATAGAATTTTTTGTGTAATTTTTTTGTGTAATTTAACTCTTCTACTACTTTATCTTTAGCTATAGTTTTGTTTCTGTTAGATAATTGTTTATTTTATAGTATCCCTCTGTTTTTGTAGAACTCGTTTAACTTAGAGAGTTCTCCCCCACCCCTCCCCCCTTTCTAGGTTAGCCGTTTAAGTTAGAGGCTTTCCTACTCTTCTTTTCTTATAGGCTAGCCATTTAAATTAGAGGCTTTCCTATTATCTTCCAAAAAAAAAAAAAAAAAAAAACCTTTATCTATAGTCTTTCTAGTAGGTCTGTTATTTGTTCTTGTAGAATAGATATTGTTCTTGTTTATTGTTGTCATATTGGTGGGTTTCCTTTATACTGTGAGGCAGAGCACCTCGCTGGCCTTGTTCAAGAGGAATCTTGACCAATGGATGGGGGATCGCAGATATACCCCAGGGATTACTTCAGTGTCACTGCTTGACAGAGGCACAGCAAAATAATAGGCATAGTTTTATTCAAACTAAAGGGGTGGCGAAAGCCAAATAACTATGGGCTAGGCTTATAAATGCCCTTGGGCAGATAGCCTAGTATGAACCTATGAACCTAAGGTTTCTGGTTTTAAGAAGTGTGACTCATGCTGTCAGAAAATGTCTTTGACAGATGGGCACACTTCTTGCGTCTATTGTTTAGGCACTGTGCACCTGCAGGACTCTTGTTCTATTTGCCACGCCTTTAGTCCCAGAGTCCTGCAGGAGCGTAAAAACAAATTGATTCTCAGGGGTCTTTTAAAACACCAGGATTCACCGGCCAAGAGCTCGCAGCCAGTGAAATCCCCTAAATCCACTAAGCCGGCTGGAACGACAAGACAATCTCCCCGTCGGCTCCATCTGAGGTTTCGGAGCCATCGCGGAGCCACAAGAGGCTGAGGTCCCCTTCCCTAGAGTCTGTGCATTCGGCTCCTCTGTCTCCTTTACTTCAGAGCGAGCGTAGTCCCTGATCCTCTCATTCCTCTTGATCCTCTAGGCTGTCGGATCATGATGTGGAGAGAGTGGTCAGTAGGTTGCTAAAGTCGCAGGCGCTAGCTAAATTGTTGTCCAGCCCTCCTTAACAGGTATCCACTTCTCTTGATGTTCCTTCTCTGACTCCAATGAGTTTGGAGCCGGAGTTCGTTGGGGTTCGAGTAGTGGAACCGTCAGCTCTGCTAACTCTATCTCCTTCAGTTCCGACGTTGGCTCCAATTCCCTTGGTGGTACCTTCCATCAAGGGATCTGGGTGCCGGGGCTCCCTCATCAGCTCTGAGGGGGCGAGTGGCATTGGACCCTTGTCCGACCCCGTTCTCCCTCTCGGAGCTTCGGCGCAGGTGAGCTCAGCTCCAACATCGGCCTCGGAGCCATCCCCCTCAGTGCGGAGAAAGATTCCTGTTTCTTCGGAACCAGAGCTTTCTCTGCATCAGAGCAGGGACGCCTTCGATGTCATGCAGAGTGTGCTGTCCTCTGAGTCCGCTCCACTTTCAGCCCCACCAGCTCCGTCCCCGGTAGTGCCTGTGCCAACCTCTGCTCCTCCTCCAGACCCTAAGCGTAGGGAACTGATGCTCCAGAATACCCCATTGGGTGTTTCCTCCTCTTCTGAGGCCTCTCCTGATCACTCAGAGGAGCCCCCTCAGAAGAAAAAGTGTAAGAGGAAGCACACTGACGCTCCCCTGAGTCTGTCACTTCTGATACAGACTTAGATGATTCAGAAGGGTCCCCAAGATCCCCCTCTGAAGATGTTTCCTTCTTGGACATCCTAGAAATGCTTAAGCAGAGGGGGAACTGGAATCCCCTAGCCCCTACCAAGGATGAGTCTGTATTTCTGGATGCTTTTGGTTCCCAACCTTCCACCTCCTGGGTGTCTCCGCCTTTCGATCCGCTTATGATGGTAGTGGCTCGAAAAAGGCTTGGTCAGCTCCGGATACAGTGGAACCAGCTCCAAGGAGACCTGGTAAGTTCATTACAGCACCCCAGGATAAGCAATTCCTTTCAAAAGGTGTTCCTGTTGATGCCATGGTGATAGCAGCAGCCACAAAAAAAGAGTTAGCGGAGACTTCTTCATCTGTACATCCCCCTAACAAGGAGTCTAGGATGATGGACAGATACGGGAAGTGAATGTTCACTTCAGCGACCTTCTCTATGAGGTCACTGAACTACCTTTGTCATTTTACCCGACTTCAAAGGGATCTCCTTAAAGAGCTTGGAGATACCCTCCAAGATCCAACAGCTGAGGGAGCACAAGCCAAGGTAGCTTCCCAGCTAGCGACGCTTAATTCTGTTGTTAACTCCTCCATGAGGCTCATTTCTTATGCAGCCGATGGGGCGAGTAGAGCCGCAGGTACGGGTGTGGCCCTTAGGAGGCATGTGTGGATGCGGCTGTGTAACTTTGCGGAACCCTTTCGAGTGTCCTTCACCAACACTCCCTTTGATGGTTCCTTTCTTTTTGGACTACAGGTGAAAGACACTTTGACTAGGTGTGTGCAAGAAGGCAACACTCTCTCTGCAGTGAGAGTCTGTTTTTCCACTCCCTCTAGACCTTACCCCAAGAGTCCGAAGAGTGGGAAGATGTGATTCCGTAAATCGCAGGGAGCCTTGCCTGACACACATAGCAAATTTTCCTCCAGAGGCAGAGGGGGAAACAATAATAATAGACACCACCCTCGTGGCAGAGGGGGGTCAGCAGAACCAGGGCAACAGAGAATCTTTCTCTGATAAGCCCTTCCAGCATCCCTGAAGGGTTGCCCGGCCGCTTACCTCTGGAGGCAGTCGGGGGAAGACTTTCACTGTACCCAAAAGCCTGGCAAACTTTAACACAAGACAAATGGGTACAGTCCATTATATCCGGAGGTTACAAAATTCCCTTCCATCAATCCCCCTTATAGTCAAGGAAGACCCTTCCAGATGTTCCACCCAATCTGAAGGTGCAAGCAGTAATAGAAGTTTCAAAACTGCTAGAAAAAAAAGAGTCATCCAGGAAGTCCCGGCAGACCAGCATGGATCCAGAACTTACTCAAGGTTCTTTTTTGTACCAAAAAAGACAGGAGACTGGAGACTGATTCTGGATCTCAGCAGACTAAACAGGTCTGTGCCAAGAACAAAGTTTCAGATGGTCACACTACAGTCCATTCTACCCTTTCTGGGTCAGGACAATTGGATGTGCTTGACAGATCTTCAGGACGTGTACTACCATATCAAGATGGAAAGGCGCTCCAGGAGATATCTTTGCTTCCGGCTGGGGGCCAGTCATTATCAGTTAAGAGCTCTGCCCTTTGGTCTCACCACAGCCCCCAGGGTGTTCACCAAATGTATGGCAGTGGTCACGGCTCACCTGAGACGTCAAGGATTCCAGGTATTTCCATATCTAGACGGCTGGCTCCTTACTGCTACCACCAGGCATCAACTCCTACAAACACTGAACTACACAATCACAATCTGCTCCCAGCTAGTCATTACAATAAATTTCGAAAAATCTGCCTTGTTGCCCTGTCAATCTATCACTTACATAGGAGCAGACTTAGACACAAGGGATATGTTTGCAAGGCTACCACTAGAAAGGGTGTCTGCAATTCGTCAACGAGTTCAGATTCTGATGCAGAGCAAAAGGATCCAAGTCAGGTATGTCCTTCAAACTCTGGGTTCAGTGGCAGCAGCCATTCGTCTAATCCCATTAGCGTGCTTTCATATGAGGATTCTTCAGTGGCTTCTGTTCACGCAGTGGTCTTTCCAAGAGCTACCCATGACTCACATGAACACTGATGCATGCAAAAGACATCTTACTTGGTGGATGGTCTCTCCACTAATTACTCAGGGCAAGACCATTCCTTCAACCCCCTCCAGTAGCCACAGTGATGACAGATGCCTCCCTGATAGGGTGGGGGGGGGCATTATCTGGGCAGGACAGTCCAAGGCACTTGGCAACCTCATGAGTACCATCTGCACATAAATGTCCTTGAAATGAGAGCCATGCTCCTGGCGTTGCAAGCCCTTCAAAGCTCTCTTCCTTCCGGGACCATTGCAATTCAAACAGACAACATGTCAGTAGTGTGGTACATCAACAAGCAGGGCGGAACCAGATCCTACCCCCTGTGTCAAGAAGCACTCAGACTTTGGCAGTGGGCGATTTCCTCCCAACATTTTCTGATTGCGACACACATCTCTGGGAGATCCAACGTCATAGCGGACAGGCTCAGCAGGGCTATCCTCATGCCTCATGAGTGGTCTCTGAAACAGGAAGTTGCGGATCTTATTTTCCGCAAATGGGGACAGCCTTGCTGTGATCTTTTTGCCACCCCCTTCAACAGCAAATGCAGCAACTACTTTTCCCTTCTTCCGCTTACAGGTCACATAGTCAGAGACGCTGTAGTCCACGATTGGCCTCAGGAACTTCTTTATGCTTTTCCTCTGTTTCTGCTGATACCCAAACTCATACAGAAAGCAAAATCCTTGGGTTGCAAAATGATCCTCATTGCCCCCTACTGGCCTCGACAGATATGGTTCCTGTTCCTGCACCATTACCTTCTTGATCAGCCCTGGACTCTGGACCCAATTCCAGACCTCCTGGTTCATCAGTCAGGCGGGTTGCATCAGTCCCTCAAAACTCTCCAGCTCACAGCTTGGTTGCTCCATTTCCAACCTTAGCCAGGCTTCCCAGCATTTCCCCAGCAGTCCGTAAGATTATCGTCTCTTCTCACAAGTCTACAATGAGGAAAACTTATGCTTGCAAATGGAAACGTTTTTCCTGTTGGGCAAAGGCTAGGAATGTGGATCCCTTCTCAGCCCCAGTCCCTGAAATTCTGGAATTCCTAGCACAGCTATTTCACTCCGGGTCTGCTTCTGCTACGATCAGGGTACAATTGGCGGCCATTTCTAACTTTCATGTTGGCTTTTCGAATTCTAACATTGTCTCATAAGCTCTGTAAAGCTTTTTTGAGAGGGACAACTCTTCTTAGGCCTCCAGTGAGAGATCCCCCTCCTCCTTGTGACCTTAATTTAGTCCTAACTTCCTTAACTCTACACCCTTTTGAACCAGCAGCATCCTGCTCTATCAAGTTTCTGTCTTGGAAGACACTCTTTCTGGTAGCTATTACCTCAGCCAGATGCTTCTCTGAACTTCAGGCACTATGTGTTCGTCCTCTCTACTTGGTTTTTCATAAGGACAGAGTTGCTCTGAGGACTAATCCTTCATTTCTCCCCAAAGTTTGCTCAGAAAATAATTTAAACCAATCTATAGATCTTCCTGTGTTTTTCCCTAATCATACCAACAAGGCATAGTACAAACTACACCAATTGGATGTTCATAAATAATTGCGTTTTTACCTGCACAGAACTAAGGAAATGAGGAAGTCGGACCGACTATTCCTTTCTTATGCCTTGGGCAAACAAGGTTTCCCAGTTTCCAAGGTAACCTTATCTAGATGGTTGTCACACACTATTACTTTCAGTTATCAGTTAAGGAACAAAGAGTTACCTATTAAACTGAAAGGTCATTCTACTAGGGCCTTGGCCACCTCTGTAGCCTTCCAGTCTAGGTTGCCCATGGATTCTATTTGTGAAGCTGCCACGTGGGCAAACCCTCATACCTTTATTTCTCATTGCAAGTTGGATATGGTCTCCAGGAGCAGAGCTGACTTTGGTTCCACTGTTCTGAAGAGTCTGTTCCACTGAGCCACCCAGGATATTAGGTGCTAGGGATGCTGTCCCAACCAGCAAGAATGAAGGCGAGATAGACAACTTAACATAAAGAAGTTATGTACCTACCATAACGTTCCATGTTAGTTGTCTTCATCTCGCCTTCCTTCTTGCGCCCCACCCTCCGTCCCCCTGTCCTAGTGGACCGAGAGGAGTTTCTATTTCACTGGCTGTCTGTTCTCCTGTTTCTCCTCTTTTGTCTTAGAGAATATGGCAGGTATAGTCAACTAATTATTTGACTGGTTTATTCTCTTGTTATGTCTGGAGTTAGCTATTTCGAATGAGATCTGGGTAGCTATCGCTAGGCATCATGGGATAAGGGGTAGCCTTGAGCCAGTAAACAGCTCTCGAACTTTTGAAGATGGCCAAGTCGGAGCCGTGGATTGGCTCCAATCCCAACCAGCAAGAAGGAAGGCAAGATGAAGACAACTAACATGGAATGTTATGGTAGGTACATAACTTTTTTTTTCATCCACCAGACCAGACTCTCTTAATTCACTGGTCCTTCATCACATATGCTGTTCCAGGTAGTGATGGAACCAGTTCCAACTTCCCAGATGAGAAAAGGTTTTATTCAAGGGTGTTTTTAGTGCTCAAGACAGAAAATCTTGTGGACCAGTTCTAGAGCTTTCTTTCCTAAACCTGTTTGTGATGGTGCCCAAGTTCACAATGCTGTCACTTCACAACCTGTTACCACTTCTTCTTGTTTCCTAGTAACTCTAGGTTTCAAAGATGCTTATCGTCACGTTAATCCAGACTTCAAGCATTTAAGGTCATAGCCGCTCCCTCCCTCCATCTCCTTTGTTTCTTGGTATGCTGTTTTTGCCAGGGTGAGACTTTTATTTGTTTAATATGATGATGTTCTTTTCATTCTTTCTCAATGTATGATTTTGGATCTGATCCTTGGATCTGACTTGGCCACATATACCAGACTTCAGATCCAGCTCTTGAGCTCCTCCTTTTACCCAGGATTATATTTTTTGTATTGTGAGTTTATTTAAGTTTTTTCCTGTGTGTATTTCATTTTTCTAGTCCTTTGACCTCCCTAGGGCATTTCTAATTATTACTATTTGTGGTAATTTCTTTTTCTTTTAACTATTTCTTTAAAAAAATTATTTCCCTTTTTGCACTTGGTTTTTATAGTATTTGTCCTCTCTTTACTGTAACTACAGTGGATATAAAAAGTGTACACACCTCTGTAAAAATGCCAGATTTCTGTGTTATAAAAAAAGAGACCACAGAAAATAATTTCAAAACTTTTCCCAGCTTTAATGTGACGTATAACCTGTACAATTCAATTGAAAAAACAAACAAATCTGTTAGGGGAAAAATATAAAAAAAAATGTACAATACGCTGGTTGCGTAAGTGTGCACACCCTTAAACCAATACTTTGTTGAAGTACCTTTTGATTAATTACAGCATTCAGTCTTCTTGGGTTGGAGTTTATCAGCATGACATATCTTGACTTGGCAATATTTGCCCACTCTTCCTTGCAAAATCACTCCAAATCTGTCAGATTGGGAGGGCATCTCTTGTGCAAAGCCCTCTTCAGGTCACCCCACAGATTGTCTATTGAATTTAGGTCTGGGCTCTGGCCAGGCCATTCCAAAACTTTAATTTTCTTCTGGTGAAGCCATTCTTTTGTTGATTTGGATGTATGCTCGGGGTCATTGTTGTGTTGAAAGGTGAAATTCCTCTTCATCTTTAGCTTTCTAGCAGACGCATGAAGGTTTTTGGAACTGTTCATAATTCCCTCCACCCTGACTAAAGCCCCAGTTCCAGCTGAAGAAAAGCACTCCAAAGCATGATACTGCCACCACCATGCTTCACCATGGGGATGGTGTTCTTTTGGTGATGTGAAGTGTTGTTTTTGTGCCAAACATACCATTTGGAATTGTAACCAAAAGGTTTAATCTTGGTCTCATCATACCATAACACATTTTCCCACATACTTTTGGGAGACTTGATGTATTGTTTTGCAAATTTTAGCAGGGCCTGGATGCTTTTCTGTGCAAGAAAAGGCTTTCTTCTTGCAACCCTTCCCCATAGTCCAGACATATGGAGAATATGGGAGATTGTTGGCACATGTAGTACACAACCAGTACTTGCCAGAAATTCCTGCAGGTCCTTCAGTGTTGCTGTAGGTTTCTTGGCAGCCCCTCTGACCAGTTTTTGTCTTGTCTTTTCATCAGTTTTGGAGGGAACGTCCAGTTCTTTGCAACGTCACTGTTGTCCCATATTTTCTCCACTTATTTGATGACTGTCTTCACTGTGTTCCATGGTATATCCAATGCTGTGGAAATTCCCCCTTTGATGCTTTAAGCTCTCTGCAAACCATGGATTTAGCTGTAGCAAGCAACTGAGTAAATGGCAGGAAAATCCTACTAGGACAGCAAAACTTTATTTGGGGTTAATCAGAGTCTCTTTAATTGATAAAAGGTGTGTACCCAAGAAGTCTGAATGTTGTAATTGAATCAAAAGGTGCTTCAACAAAGGATTAGTTTAAGGGTGTGCAAGCTTATGCAACCAGCATATTATACATTTTTATTTTTCACCTAGCAGATTTGTTTTTCAATTGAATTGTACAGGTTATAGGTCACATTAAAGGTGGGAAAAGTTTTGAAATGATTTATTGTGGTCTAATTGTTTTATATCACAAAAACCTGGCATTTCAACAGGGGTGTGTACTTATATCCACTGTATGTCAGACAAACCAACAGGTTTTAAAAAATGCACTTCTTGTGGTCATAAGATCTCAAACTCAAATCCCCACATGGAGTGCATTTATTGCCTTGGAGCCAGGCACTTGGATACACTTTGTAGAATCTGTTCTACATTCAAATCCTAGACCCCTGGGAGATAGAAGGAATAAACTAATTTTAAGCAGTCTTCTTCCCTCTACTTCTTCATCAGGGGCTGAAACCCCCTAAAAAACTAGTAAATCTGCTCCTTTGGAGCCCCACAAATGCTCTCCCTCAAAGTCCCCTAGAAATCTCAGATGTGACCTCTTCATATCCAAATACAGGACTTTCGGATCCTAAGGCTTCAGCTCCTAACATGATTACAGTAAGTCCAACAGCATCCTCCTTGGATCCTAAGTCATCGAATCCTAGGCTGTGCAGATCTCTGAGTGCAACTCCAGAATATGTCTTGAAGCCATTTTCGCCCACCTTGCCTGCTCAGCTTCTTCAAACTCCAAAGAAGCATTGCAGGCCCCACATCTACCACTTACTCTTGATCCTCTAGAAGCTTTATGGAAGCATATGTGGATAGGATGATACGAAAGATCCTCAGAGCTCAGGTCCAGATGGGGGTCTTACAAACTCAATCCCCTGTTAGATCCGTGAGTATGCCTGTTGCATCTAAGACTGTCCTCTCTCCTTCTCTGATCCATCCTGTGGTTTTGGGGTTCCAGGTTCCATGATCCCCAAGAGATTTGGTGTCAGATCTGAGGAAAGTTGCTTTCTCCACTTCAGCTGTTTCCTTGACTGGTTCTGCTGCGATACCCTCAGATCAGAACAGGTCCTGGAGCTAAACTGTTGGTGTCAGATCTGAAGGGATAGGTTTGGCAATGATTTTGTCACATCTGTCCCTCCCTGTTGGAGCCTCATCCCTGGACAGTTCAGATCTGACCCCCCCCCCTTGAGGCTCAGGTCCTGGGTGGCTTGGATATACCTTCTTCAGGGCTTTTGGCTCCGAGAGGTTAGGCCGAGGCTTCTCCCAGTCCTTTGGCTTTTGAGGTGGTGGAAAAGGCTTTTTCTCAACAAAGAGAACAGTCTTATGTTTTTGATCCTACCCCCTTTCCTTATTAGTTCCTTTCAAATCATTGCGCTTTGAACATGATGCGAGTCCATACTCTGACAGTGCAGCACATTTGTTTCTTACAAGGCTTTCTATAGAGTTTAGTGTTAAAATCATTGCGGGGGGTGATAATGACACAAACGTCAAGTAAGTCATCACTAACGGATGAAAAATTAAGAGTAAACCTCAAAAAACTTGTGGTCTGGTGAAGGTAATCTACAAAATATCAACTGGTCAAGACCATTCAAAAAGCAAATCATCAACAAATCTTGCATAGTAAGGAGTAAACTGCAAAAAAAAACATTACTCCTATTGAAAATATATGGGAACTCCCAAAAAGCAACCACCATGTTCGCATAAATAATTGCGCACATGGTGCCCATTGCAATACCCACTTTGAGCATAAAATTTGTCATTAAAGACAAAAGTATTGTTACCAAGTATAACCTTCAATAAAGAACATGTCAGATAAGTCTGGTCTGTAGTGTACTCTGAATTCCTAGACAAAAATAGTTGAATGAAATCTGCACCAGTGTCATTAGGACTTGCAGTAAAGAAAGACACAATGTCCATGGTAACAAATATATAATTACCACCAGAGTTCTTAATGGACCATTCAAACAGTTCAGAAAAAAAACTGTTTAGTGTCCCTCAAAACACTGGCAACATTATGTATCACCGGATGTAGTTGCTTCTCTGCACAGATTGAAAGTGGTTCTGTGACCTACCCGCAGCCAGAAACAGTTGGCCTCACTGGTGGGTCAGTCATGCTCTTATGTATTTTCTGAAGTCCATGTATTATAGGAATAGTTGGAGATTCCACAACAAAGTAAACAATGCAGTTCCTTACTACTCACACCTTCCAAAAGTAAATCATGTAAACATGAATGGACATTATCAACGAGACAGATAACATCATATCTATTACATTCACAGTATGTCAGTACATCATTAAGCATATCGGTCATCATGTCAAGGTACCTGGATGTGTTCATGAGGACTACGGCACCACCCTTATCTGCTGGACGTATATAAATATGTTCTAATGTAAGCTCGTAAAGAGTTTTAAATTGCATATCAGTAATATTATAAAAAAGATTTACACTGTTTCTGTCTTAGCATGTTACATACATCTCATGTGCATAACTTAGAGAAAGCGTCAACCAGAGGGGAGTTATTTGAAACAAACTGACTGGGTTTCCTGAAACCTGTCAGTTTTAAGTGAGACATTTCTGACAGTCTCAGATCAGTGAGCACACCATGTAAAACAGAGCTCCTAGCAAGGATGAAAGAAAGACCTTTACTAAGTACTTAGTACTGCTCATCAGAGTCAGTGAAGAAATATTCACCACTAGGTTCATGCAATCTTGTTCCACACCGACATGCTCAGTTCTAATTGTCCTGCTAATTGTGTCCTCTTCTGACCTTGTCTGTTCCTGCTCTGCGAGCTTACCCCTAGCCTCCTCTGTGCTCCCTTTCACCAGTTCTGGTAACTGTAAATGTAAAAAAGGGGCTGAACAGGAGGCAGCATTTGCATTAGAGTCCAAGTCCAAATCCCTCACAGAAGAGCTGGAAGAAACCAGTCAAAGTTTCTTGTAAATGGAGCTACTTTAATATGGGAGATGTTGAAACCTGGCTAGCAGACTGAGACATCAGCGTATCCTTCACAGATGGATATGCCGTTTCATAAATACTCAATACCACATTAGAAAGTACCATTGTTACCAGCAGTGGTATTTGACCTGGACGGTATCATGACTTTATTTTTAGACCAGGAAAAAAATGACATTCACAAAAGTCAACTATATTTCTCAGTATCTTCCTCTGCTTAACCTTCTGTAAATGCTTTTCATACGAGGCCACATCAAGAAAAAGATCAACTTTCTACTTATAAGACGCTGAGACTAAAAAAGCATTAATTCTATCAGTATTGGTGGTAATGTCCTTGAGAACATCAGCTTCCATAGGTTTAAACAACTCAAGAATCAGTTTAATATAGTTAAAGCCAAGTTCCAAATTACAGGTCTGCCACTGCTTCAACAAAAGAGGGTAAGTATTTGCCATACATCAGCATTCTTAATGTCCTCAGACCCCTAGGAATAACTTTATGAAATAAACATGCATCCCATCAGATGCAGCCTCTGCCATTGCAAATGCTTATATTTATGCAAATTATTCTCAAGGCTCCTAAAAGCACTCATGAAGTCATTAAAATCAAGATTAGAGTGCTCAGATTCCGAAACGTCAGTCACATTGCAGGTGGCAAGTAACAGATTTTCATTTATCTGCAGCACACAACCCAAACTCTCAGTAAAAACCATCACAGTAGAGTCATTGATATTGTAATCAAGCTCAACAACCCCTCCTTCTGCCATGTTGCATTGATCAAGACAAAAGAGCTATGTAGAATAAAATGGGAAACAAAGGAAAGGCTTTGTACACCACCAAAACAAATTAAAAAATTCTGTCGTGCTGACTGGTGCTCTTGAGATTTTTTATTTTTGTTGGTGTTCTAACAGTTCTTTCCATTGTATTCTGTTTTATTCTAGATGTTTCAGAAGTCCTGAAACAGAAAGGCTGTTGGTCATCCCAAAATCCCTCACCAGAAGAATTGGTGCTCTTGGAGGCTTTTGGTTCTGGTCCGTCTACGTCTTGAGTGACCCCCGCTCCCGGCAGATGAACTTATTAATCTGGTTTCTTGACAAGCATGGAAAGAGCCAGATATGGTCGAGCCCATCCACGAATGTCCCGATAAGTTGTTAACCTCATCTACAGACAGACCCCAGTGGAGCAAAAGAATCTCAATTGATGCTATGGTGGGTTGGTGGCAACCACTAAGAAAGAGCTAGTGGAACAAAGCTGCTCTGTCCATCCACCTAACAGAGAATCTGGAGCATTGGACAGATTTGGCAAGGGCATGTTTGCCTCAGCTACCTTCGCCCTGAGGTTACTAAAGTATGTGGTGCATTTTACTAGACTTCAGAGAGATTTGACTAAGGAAATTTCAAATACTCTGAGTCCATGTCTGCTGAGGATTTCAAAAGAACATCCTCTCAACTGACCACTTTCCTATCTATATCAAACACTTTGATGACGTTAATCTCTCACACAGCTGAGGGTACCTCACGAACAGCCGGTTCAGGTATCCCCATAAGGAGACATGCCTGGATACGGCTCTGTGACTCTGTGGAGCCTTGTAAGACATCCTTTATTAACACTGCATTCAGTGGCACTTCTTCATTTGGGCCATCAGTAAAGGATATGATTACCCTCAGTGAACAAGATGGAAAGACCCTGTCTGCCATAGGGATCAAATTTTCTATATCTCAGAGAGGTGGTAAGAAAATGTGATTCTGTAAATCTTCAGGACCTTTTCAGCATTTGTGTTTGGGATAATTCCTCCAGATGCAGAAGAGGAAATTTTAATGGTAGATGTCACCCTAGAGGCAGATGAGGCTTACAGAACCAGGGTTTTAGAGATTCTTTTTCAGACAGGCCTTCTCAGCACTCCTAAAGTGCTGCCTGACTGTCCAGCTTTGGAGGCAATCGGGGGTTGTTTCTGTTTGCATCTAGATGCCTGGGCATGTATAACATGAGATTTATGGGTGTTAAGAATAATATCCAGAGGCTATTGTGTACCATTTTCCCTTATTCCTCATTGCCAAAGAAAGAAACTTCCCAGTGTTCAACCCTGTCAGAGGAAGGCCACAGCATTAGAAATCCAAAAGCTGCTGGTCATGGTTCTACAGAAGGATGACTGGATGCACTCTACAGGTTTTTAGGGTGCATACTATCAGGCATCTGCTACAGCAGGCCAGGGATTATTTGCTCTAGATTTGCAAAACTTTGGGAATTACAATAAATCTTGCCAAATCAAAACTTACAGTAGTTCAGAGCCTTGAGTTCATCAGTTCAGGTTGAGTATAAAAACACAGGTATCATGTTTCCCTCTTCACCGTGTTACATCTCTCAGAATGCAGGCTATCTTTGCCCACCCATCTCAACTGGCAAGGTTGGTACTTCAAACACTAGTGTCACTGGCAGCAGCAATAGTTCTTCCTCTAGCGCACTTCTTTATGCAGGTTCTCCAACGAACTCTAGCTGTACAGTGGTCCATTCTGTATCAGCCCCTCTCTTTTCAAGTAAAGCTCACTCCAATTTGCAAGCAACACAGTCACTGGTGGATACAATCTGATTATCTTTTTCTGGGCAGACCTTTTGCTCTACTGAGCCCAGTAGCCACAGTGACCATGGACGCTTCTCAGCTGGGGTGGGGGGCACTTCTAAGGAGGCATGGTTCAAGGCACATGATCCCCCAGGAGAACAAGTTACATATCAATGTCCTAGAGATGAGAGCAGACCTATTAGCGTTGCCCGCATTTCAAGATACTTCTCCCTCAGGGACTATTGCAGTTCAGACTGACAACATGTCAAATGAGGAGCTCGAACTTTGCAGAGAGGCCATGAGGGTTTGGGAATGGGTGATCTCATCAGTCCGCTTTATAATTGCTACCCACATTCCAGGGAAGACCAGCATGCTTGCAGAAAAACTGATCTGATCCATTCTGATGCCTCGAGTGGTCTCTTAATCAGTCGGTAGCAGAGATGATTTTCCGGCATTGGGGCTGACCTTGCTGTGACCTATTTGCCACCCCCCTCAACAACACGTAACAATTACATCAAGCACTTTGCTCTTATCCTACCTCAGAGGAGATGCTCTGATGCACGCCTGGTCCCCAGGATTCCTTTATGCTTACCCCGCCTATGCCCTTAATTCCCAAATTTCTACAGAACGCAGATCAGTTGAAGAGCTCAGTAATCCTCATTGCCCCCTTCTGACATCGGCAATTTTGTTTCCCCTTTCTACGGTCTCACCTCTGTTATCCTCGATAGATACTGGAGCTTACTCAGTATCTTCTCTCTCACCCATCAGGGATTCAATACCCCAACATTCAGGCCCTCATGCTAACTACATGGTTCCTCCACTTCCAGTAATAGTTAGCCAGCCTAGGCTTTCTTCACTTGTATGTGACATTATTTTGGTGTCTCAAAAAGATTCTACTAAAAAAGTTGACAGTAGCAAATGGAAGAGGTTCTCCATTTGGGCATTAGATAAGGAAATTGGCCCTTTCTGCTCCAGTTTCTGCTATTCATTTTTTGACAACTCTTTTTAAAGAAGGATTAAGTTTCT
This sequence comes from Protopterus annectens, assembly GCF_019279795.1. Lineage (NCBI taxonomy): Eukaryota > Metazoa > Chordata > Ceratodontiformes > Protopteridae > Protopterus > Protopterus annectens. The sequence continues at coordinate 1,446,376,853 of NC_056735.1, forward strand.
CTGCAATTAAGCTTTAGTTGGCAGCAATTTTTAATTTTCACACAGGGAACACATCTTTTTCCTTGGTTTCTCTAGCTTGTGTAAAGCTTTTATGAAAGGCAGTTTTTTCTGAGACCTCTGATTAAGGATCCAACACTGCATTGGGATCTAACAGCTGTAATTGAGGTTTAATACAAAAACCTTTTGATCATCAGACAAATCTGTTCTAAAATTTCTATCATGGAGGACTGTTTTCTTGGTAGCTATAACTTCAGCAAAAAGAATATCGGAACCCCAGGCTCTTTCTTCTAGGGTTTTCTTATGGACTAAACCTTTTTTTACCTAAACTGACTTCTGAAATTAGTATCAACCAGCGCAGACAACTACGTTTTTGCCTTCACAGGACAAAGCAATTTAGAAAATCACACCATCATTTTGTGTCTCTCTCTCTCTCCAAATTGCCTAGGCCATTCAGTTTCTAAAGTTACCCTAGCTAAATGGATCATAGACTGTATTTCATGGATTTACTATCAAAAAGGTATGACATCACCTAAACCTCCTAGCACTCATTCAGCCAGATCCACGATTCCTTCATCTGCTTTTTGGTCAAGAACATCAATCAGTGATATTTGTGTTGCAACTACATGGTCCAAAACTTATACCTTTGTCTTTCATTACAAATTGTATAGCATTTTCAGAAACGGAGCTGCCTTTGGTTTGGCAGTACTCCAGAATACCCTTTCATGAGGGCCGCCCAAGATCAACATAGCTGGGGACTCTGTCCCATACTTTGAGGAAGACTGAAAAGGACATCAGATTTAAAAGTTATGTACTCACTATAACTAGGCTTCTGTGTTCTCCATTTTCATTCTTCCTCAACTTCCTTCGTGTCCATTCCCCCATCCTTTTTTCTGGATAGACCTATTGGACTGTATTTGGAACCTACATTTTCAGAGTTTGAACCTATACCTGCCTCTGTTTAACTATAGGATATATGGTGACATACTTGATCTGAGGCAGTGGGGATAGACTTAAGGCATTATTGGTAGAGGGATGAGCTTGAGAGCTGGATCCAAAGTCTGGTATATGTGGCCAAGTCAGATTTGGGGATCAGATCCAAACCCATACGTTGAGGAAGAATGAAAATGGACAACACAGATAGTCATGGTGAGTACATAACTTAATTTATTTTCATGTGTGTTCCTATCATTGCCCTTTCACAGCTCCCTGTCTGTTGGTATGAAAGCTTTGAAGGGCTTGGCACCCAAACCTGCCTTTTTAGTCAGCTCAGTTCACGTTAACAGTCTGGGTGCACGGAAGGGACCCTGAAGCTTTGGAAGCTGTTTATCTGTTATATATTTATAGGATATAACCCATATAGCTTAAGCTACTGCAGCAGTGATCATTTGACCATCTGCTGTTAATGGTAAGGTTACTTACAGAAAGGTACTTTATTTTATTCTGCAGTTCTTGTAGACCAAGATGTTTAGTCGTAATATGTATCAGTACCTGTCTAATCATATGGCCACTATCCCCAATCATAGGCATTGTCATATTGCCCCCTTCATTCTGCTTGTGGTAGAGTAAGCCTTACTTCCTCCATTTTCATCCAGCCTGTTTTTGGTTTGCCCTATGTTTTAATAAATGTTCTTACCAAAACATGTTCTGAAGTTTACTCTTAAGTATTCTGAGTAATCCACTTCTTTGATGGCCTCAGATGGATCTTTGCATTTTCCTTGGCATGTGCAAACCAAAGATACTTTATCTAGGTTGAGATGTAATCCAGAATCTTCAGTGAAATACTAAAATGTGATTGAGTGACCAAAGTATTGCGTCTATCCTTTTGGGTAGGAGAATTCAGTAATCCATCAACTTCCTGCTGCAGTCTGTTGATCTCAGGAACTAACAAGAATAACCCAAGTTACTGGAGGCACCTTTATCTTGTATATCTCTTAATGCCTATCTCTGAACTCGTTCCATCAGCCAGTGCTTTAGAAGAGGGTTCTTTCTACTTAACTTTTGTCCAGGTAGTGAACCAATCTCCCATGTCCTTTTGCTGTAGGTTTTCAAAGAGAAAATCCCAAATAACTATAACAAAGGTTTTCCAAATATCAAACAAACTACACTTGCTTCTTGTGAAATTTCTTGAAATTTGTAGAGAAAGCTGGCATTGCCCAACAATTTTCATGGGACTTGCCTGTATATTAATGAACCTATGCTGACCCCTTTTTGTAAATTTTGGCAGTGTTTTATCCAATCTGCCAGTTACATTTTTTACTAGTATTTTGATTTCCAAACTTAGTAAGGAAATTGGTTCTATATTACAACGTCGAAATGTAATATCGAACACCTAAACATTGAACTGTATTTATCGAAAAGCATTTATGCAAATTGATGAATACTTCCAAGACAAAGATGTAGTTGGCTAACTACACGGTGTTGGCCTTTTCTCCACTGTAGTGCGATCTCTGAGTTGGTATATTTAGTTATGGGGGTGTGGGGGGTGGTGTGGGTGGTTTTAGGTTAGATTAGTTACATGGGATTGCGGGGCAAGTGGGGTTTTTTGCACTGTAAGTATTCATCGATTTGCGTAAATGCATTGCGATGAATATGGGTTGATGTTTAGCTGTTCGATATTATGACATTTCGATGTTGTAATATAGGCACAGGAAACTGACTGAAAACCTCAAGTAGTGCTTATATCCTTTGGGCAGTACTATCACTTGGTCATGAGCCACTGAGGGAGAAATAGTATGGTGAAGCCATGTATTGTTAGATAGACCCTTCCATTCCCAGTTCCAGTCCAGTCTTTTTATAAATGTCCATAGGAATTCATCTGGACCCAGGAATTTCCCTGTGTGCATTATGGTTTGCTGTATGTTCTGTATGACATGCACCAATGTGGTGCAGGTCTTGGTATGCCAAGAGCATCTCTGTCTACTATTGAGAGCCATAGAATAGCCTACTAATAGTAGAACCATGAACATATTTCCATAAATTGAATTTCCCAGTACAGTTTATAATAGTAATCTAGCATGACATTTTAATCTGTTGGGATCCTTTTAGACTATAGGTGTCTGTCAGTTGATGTGTGTTGTAGATGTTCATCATTTGATTACTGCCACAGATGCCTTAGCTATATGGCTTATAATCCTGCTAAATGTTTAACAGATGGCCAGCTTTCAAAGTGTAAAGGCATCTTCCACGTGCCCAAAGTGGTAAGCAGCTTGAGAAAAGTTTAAGAAAGAGTGGCATGAGTGCCAAGCCCTTCAGAGCTCTTCTACCATTGAAGTGTGCTCCTCATGTGAATTGCCTTATCTGATGAAGATGCAGTGTGTGTTGCAAAAGATGTTTTTTCTCAACCTAGCCAGACAATTATTACATGCTGTTAATCCTGGTTTTCAGAAAATCCTTACCTGGCAGTTATGCTGGCAGAGAAATTAATGAGGAAAACATGTCAAAGGATTCTGACATTGACGGTGTTTCTTCTCCTACAGATTCCCAAACCCAATTCTCTGACTCAGAGAAAGCTTGGTTTTCACAAACTTCTTTGGAGGAATTTTCCTTTTTTATGACAATAGTCAAGATGAATGATGTGTTTTATGGGAATGGGTGGATGTTCCCCCTGAATTTGAGATATTATATGTTAGCGAAAGGTATGCCTGTTTGCACTCCCATTGTACCAGCCTTGGAGGATGTATTTAAAGCTGTCTGTAATAATCCTGATTCTCAACATTCAGTTCCCAAAAAGTCAGATTTTACAAAGTTTCTTAAACTAATAAACATTTGATGTTCTTTGTGTTTCACTGTTGCAGTCATCACACTTCGGTTATCCTGCCAGGGGTAGCCCTCAGTCAGCCCGAATACCAGATGCTTAGTATTTCTGTGTCAGTTGCTGTCACTCCAGGACTGACGTCAGGTCTTCAGTGGTATAAAATCAGGCAGCCGACGCCATTACATCAGTCTTTCTTGATGAGGAGCCCGAAGCAGAAGCAGTTTGCATGTGTGCCGGTCGGCCGCTACCCGAGTTTTCATTTTTGAATTAAAATTGGTCTTCTAAAGCTAAGTACCCCATTGGGGATCCTTTTTTCTTGCTCTAACCGATGTCATAAAAAGTTAACAATTATCTCGCCTTTGGAAAGCAAATACCACACAAGACTTCCATTCTTACTGCATCACCTGTTTAGGCCCAGACCACGACGTCCCTTGCTGTCACTTTTGTGCCTTGTTCAATGCCAGAACTATACATCATTGGGCCCTTGTTGTAGCTAAATATTTTTACTCTCAGTCCTCGTATTCCAATATGGCTTCGGTAAGCCATCCACCTACTGATCTTCCGAAAAAACGTAAGGAGAAAGACAGAGACAGACTGCACAGTTCCAAAACTGCCGACGACTCTTCCGTTAAGCTAGTTATCAGTTTTCCGAGCCTCAGTAAGGTGCTTTCGCAGCCCTGGTGCCTACTTCTGTGGATTCACAGGCTGCTACCCAGACCCATTTGGTATGCCGCAATACTCTTCTTTGACTAAGGATCCTGTGGATGTCTCTACCTTGGATGGGTCCGGAGCCGCTGAGCCAGGCACCGGCTTCCGAGGAAGTTCTTTGCACTACCAATACTCAACACAAATGGATGACTTCTTTCGCGTCTTCAGTTCTTTCTAAAACTACCGAGTTTCTAAGGCTCAGGGTATGAACTACGCCTAAAAAATGACGTCCCAAGCTCAGGCACCTGCTTCCATGCCTTAAACTCAAATGCTTAAAATGATGGAAGACCTTATTAAGCTTATTAGGGGAAGCCAGGCTACCCCTTCCAAACAAAAAAGAGACTTGTCCCCAGTAGTTTTATCTGAACAGGAGTCCGATGACTCTGAGGTTTCTAAATATGAAGACATGCAACCCCTGTCTGCTTATGAGGATTATGATGCAGAGGAATCCATTCCTTCTGCCTCTCCTGCTGAGGGTTTTTCATTTGGTGAAACCCTACATACTTTAAGAGAACATTTCCACTGGGAATGTCAGGACTATCCTCAGTCAAAAAAGAGACTTAGGTAATTCTTAGATTTACCACAGCACAAACCTTTAGCCATTCATCATGTCCTGGATGTTGTGGATGATGTTTTTATGGAATCCAGTTTGACTCCTGACACCCTTCTTCTTGCTCCCAGGAAACCTGACCGGTACTACAGAGTCCCTGACTCTCCCAAATTACTTTTCAAAAATCCTACTGCTGACCCAGAGGTGATCTCCCAAGGACCTAAAGGAATTAAAGCAACCTCAGCTAAGAATCTCACCCCCTCAGACAGGGATTCCCGAGCTTTAGACGGGGTAAAAAAAAGTATACACCTCTGCAACTCTTGCTGTTAGAGAACTAAATTGTCAGTTCCACATGCTAAAATATCAGAACTCTTCAAACAAAAAATATCTTCCATTCCTGCTTGTGCAGAAAGTAAAGAATTACAAAAGCTTATACATTCTGCAAGCTAAATTACTAAGTGCACTTTGCAATGTGGCTTTGACACCCTAGAAACAACTTGCAGGGCAGTAGTCACTGGTTCTGTCCTTATAATTCATGCTTGGCTTAAGGAACAGACCATGTCAAATCAAAATTATTGGACGCACCATTGAACAAAGACAATTTGTTTGGCACCAAGGCAGAAGAGGTCTTAAAAAAGATGGAAGAAAAAAACTAAATCTATGCAGACAGACTTTTTACAGGCCCAGCCTCCGAGATTCAGTAGGCATTACCCCTCTAAGAACTGGTCCTTTCCAGCCTCCTCCAGGCCAGCTCAGCCAAAACCCAGGGGAAGGAGACCCCCCAGACAGCAGTCCCAGGGAATGCAGAGATCTAAGCAATGGAGTTACTCCTCTTCAAAAACAGGGAGTGCTAAACCACCCTCTTATGGTAAGAACTCACAATGACTTTACACCTCCACCCCTTACCTCTGCCCACCTGCTTGTGCCCCTAGGAGGAAAACTCTCCTTCCATGCAAACAAATAGGCCTCTATTACCAACAACTGATGGGCCCTCAACATAGTGTCCCGGAGATACAAATTTTATTTCCACACTCTGCCAACCCCATAAGGATTCCTAGAGCTTTCTCCAAATCAGTGGGCAGAGGCTAAAAATCAAATCCATTCCCTGCTGTCCATGAGGGCAATACATCGTGTTCCTGCAGACCAGCTAGGGCAAGGTTTCTATTCCAGACTCTTCCTGGTACCCAGAAAAGAGGGCACCTGGTGCCCAATCCTCAATTTATCCATTCTAAACACTTTTCTGGTGATACAAAAATTCAAAATGTTCACCCTCCAGCAGCTTCTTCCTATGCTTTCCAAGGATACTTGGTTAGCCACCCTAGACCTAAAAGAGGCCTACTTACACATCCCAGTTAGGGATTCTTGCAGGAAATATCTACATTTCAGGGCAGGATCTATGCACTTTCAGTTCTCTGCGCTTCCCTTTGGCTTATCCACTGCTACCAGAGTTTTCACAAAATGTCTGGCTCTAGCCATTGCTTTTTGCAGACAAAGAAATATTCAAATTTACCCCTACTTAGATGATTGCCTGATTCAGGCGGACAGTCAGGAAAAGCTGTTACAGCACCTGACCTTTGTAAAGGACCTACTGACCTCCCTGGGGTATACTGTCAACAAAAAGAAATCAAAACTAGTCCCCACACAAAAAATTGTATTCTGGGAGCAAGCCTGGACACAGCATACGAGATGGCATTCCTTACTCCAGAAAAACAAGCATACCTGACAAGCTACTTCTCTCAACTAGCCACCAGAACCCAGTTATCTGCAAGGAAAATCCTGCAAGCTCTAGTGCTCCTGGCATCCTGCATACTACTCATTCCATATGCCAGACTACATATGAGGAAACTACATTGGTACCTAAAAAGCCTTTGGTGTCAGCACTCTCAAGACTTGGAAACTATCATACCTATGATACCCTGTCTAAGGAAAGCATGTAACCACAAGGGACTTCACTTCTCACAACCCCACACTGCAGACCCTCACCACAGACACATCAGACTATGCCTGGGGTGCACATCTGGACGGCGGGTGAATTCAGGGCCATTGGTGCCCAAATCAAATACATCTGCACATCAGCCAAAAAGAGATGATAGCTGTTGAGTATGCCCTGACAGCTTTCAGACCCCTACTCTCCCCAGGAACTCTAGTGATCAAAACAGACAACACCACAGTGATGTGGTAAATCAACAAGCAGGAAGAGACTCACTCTTAGCCTCCCTGCAGGCTTGCCATCACCCTTTGGCACATGGCCTCAGCCATGCAAATACACCTGCTAGCACAATTCCTGCCAGGCTCCCTAAACTCTCTGGCAGACGACATAAGCAGAAACTTGCTAGACCCACATGAGTGGCAGCTAGACCACAGAACCTTCAACCTTGTAACCCAGAAGTTGGGCACCCCGAAGGTGGACCACTTTGCCTCCCACTCCAATCATCAGCTCAGCAAATTCTGCACCAGGAACCTCTCAGCAAAGCCTGGAAAGTGGATGATCTAGCCTTCCAATGGGTAAAAATCTCTCGATCTATGCATTTCCCCCTCTACCACTCATTTCAAGGGTACTACTCAAAATAAGGGAGGAAAAACCAAGGGCAGTCTTGATTGCCCCAGACTGGCCATGCCAGCACTGATACCCACTGCTGCGCAGCCTGCCACCTCTGCCACCATGGCACCTACCTTAGATCCCAACACTCCTGACCCAGAAGAATGGAGAATTCATGCATCCACAATTGCAGACCCTGAAACTGGCAGCCTGGCTTTTATTCCCTGACTTCTCCTCCAGCTGCCAGCCTAAGCAAACAAGTCCTGGATGTTATACATGAGGCCAGATGTCACAGCACTAGAAAATCCTATGCTGACAAATGGAAAAGGTTTTCCACCTGGATCCAGATTAAGGGAGCTGAAACAGCACAGCCCTCCCTGCCTCTCATCCTGGATTACCTAGCAGCCCTACTTCAAAGGGGTCTACCCTTCCCTTCTATTAAAATTCATTCCTCTGCCATCTCTGCTCATTACAGCACAGAGCCATCTCTCTTCTCACACCCTCTCATCAAACAGTTCCTAAGAGGGGATAACAACTTAAGGCCTCCCAGAAGAGCTCCTACTCCAGCTTGGGACCTTAACTTTGTCTTGGAAAAGCTCACCCTACCCATCTTTGAGCCTGCAGCTTCAGCAGAGTTAAAATTCCTCTCTTGGAAAACAGCCTGGTTTCTGGCCATCACTTCAGCTAGAAGTGTTTTAGAGCTACAAGCACTCATGGCTGTAGAGCCCTTCATCATTTTCCATGCTGACAGGGTCTCCCTCAGGACTAACCCATCCTGCATGCTTTAAGTGGTGTCCAGTGTGGCTTTCAACCAATCCATTAATTTGCCCACCTTTTTCCCTAACCCACAAAACAAGGGGAAAAGATTCTGCACTCTCTAGAGGTGCACAGGCAGCTCAGATTATACCTGGATAGGACTAAATCTTTTAGAAAACTGACCAATTGCTAGTCAGCTTTGCAACAGGGGTAGAGGGCAAGGCCATATCCAAACAATCGCCAAATGAATAGCACACTGCATCCATTTCTGCTACAAACAGCACAGGAAACCACCCCCAAAGGGAGTCCGAATGCATTCCACCAGGGCAACCTCAACGTCTGCAGTTTTTCTCAGTGAGGTCCCCACCAGGGACATCCTGGAGGCTGAAACATGGACTTCTGTTCATACCTTCACCAAGCATTACCACCTGCCTATCTTTTCCAAAGCCAGGGCAGGCTTTGCCACCACAGTCTTGCAGGGCATCCTAGCAAGCCCCCAGTCTTCTTGACTGCCTCCACTCTTTACTTCAGGTTTGGGAATCAACCCAAGTGTGATGACTGCAACAGTGAAACACATAGAATATAGTACAGTTGTGTACACTTACCACAGATGTAGATGTTTGAGTATATAAACTGTTGCAGTTCTGGTTTCCCACCCTCCATCCCACCCTCCATCCCCCTTGTCTCTCTCTCTCTTCCTCTCTCCTTACAGGGAATTTTTGGTATTTACTTTCTACTGGTGGTGTTCTTCCACCATAACCTAGCTCCCTTCTTGGGGGCTCCTGACAGTTGGGGCAAGAAAAATTGATATAATGGCATTGGCTGCCTGATTTTATACCACTGATGACCTGATGTCAGTCCTGGAGCGGCAGCAACTGACCCAAAAATACTAAGCCTCTGGTATTCGGGCCGACTGAGGGCTACCCCTGGCAGGATAACCCAAGTGTGATGACTGCAACAGTGAATACACTCGAATATCTACATTTATGCAAGTGTACACAACTGTACATTTTCCCATCTCAGGTCTAACCCTGATCCTATTTCTACGTCTTTGCTAGTTGTAAATGAACTTTTGGCTTCTTCCAATGCTTCGCATGTGGACATAGAAAGAAAGGTATTGATCAGATGTGATAAGAGACCATTTCCTTCTTCCACTGTGGCGTTTAGAATTCTTAACTGTCAGATTCATGTGTGAAAGTTAATTCTGCCAAATTCTCAGAAGAAAATAGAGTAATCTGCTATACTTCCTCCCGAAGGTAGTTCCTATCTAAATTCCATTGTTTCTGATATTTTTCAGGTATCATAGCATGGCTTAAAAAGAGTGTATGATTGCACAGATACTGTATCCAGGGCCACTGCTGTGGTGTCGAGCAGATATGCCTGGGTACAAAACTAGTTTTCTGATGAGGTGAAGTCTGAAATTTTAAGTTCACCTTTAGATAAGGAGGTTTTGTGTCACCTGTCTACTACTGAGGTCCTCAAACAATTTGATGAGGGGAGGAAATTAATGCATGGAATTTGTAAGATTTTTAGGCTTCCTCTTACAAATGTTCCAAATTATCTTTTCTTTCTAAAAAATAGATCAAGCAATCAATGCCTTCTCAAACCAAACAGGGAAACAAAGATGGCAGAAGGGGAATAACCAGAAATAATGATTATGTTCTTTGTGTTTTACTGTTGCAGTCATTACATTTGGGTAATCTGCTGGCAGGTTGCCCTGATTAACAAAGTCTTGGGTCCTGCGTCAGTTGCTGTCCCTTCTTCCATTACGTCAGGTCGTCAGGGGTATAAAACATGCAACCGATGCCATTACATCAGTCTTTCTTGCCACGCGGTGCCAGAAGCAGAAGCAGTTCGCAAGTGCTGGTTGGCAGACTCCTGAAATTTTCATTTTCGAGTTTCAGAACCGAAGTCTTCAACTAAAAAGCTAAGAGCCCCGTTGGGGAAACTTTTTCTTGCTCCTTACCAATGTCAGTAAAAGTTAATAATTGCATTACTTGTGGGAAGCAAATACCGCATAAGGATTTTAATTTGTACTGTATTCCTTGCCTAGGCCCTGACCACAATGTACCTCGCTGTCGGTTTTGTGCTAAATTTAATCAACGCCCTATTAAATGTCGGTATATTTTTGCTTCTAAATATTTTAGCTCATGCTTTAATTGTCCAGAAATGTCATTGGTTAGCAATCTGACTACCAGAATACCTAAAAAACGCAAAGAAAAACAGAGACAGGCCATCGAGGTCCAAAACTGGCAACGACGCTTCCCCTAAGCCAGTCGCCAGTACTCAGTGAGGTGCTTTCGTAGCCTCTGATACCTGCTACTTCTGATTTGCAGGCCTCTACTGAGACCAATTTGGAGTCTCGTATGCCTTGAGATGCTTCAATTATGGAACCCGTGGATGTTTCTACCTTAGATGGGTCCGGAGCCACTGTGCAGGCACCTGCTTCTGAGGGTGTTTTCAGGCCTACAGAATTGTATATTAGACAAATGCCATTTTTAAAACTAAGGCCAAAATCTAAATCTATGTCTAAAAACCGACGCCTGGGCCACAAGTGTAGGCCCCTATGCCTAAACAACAAATGATCAAAATGGCTGAAGATTTAATTACTCTGATCAGGGGTAACCAACACCCCCCCCCTTCTAAGAGGCCTAGGCAAGACATTGATTATGAATCTTCTGAACAGGATTCTATTTCTTCTTACTCTTCTAATGAACAGGATTTTATCTATACCTACTTATGAGGACTCTGATACAGAAGATTCCATTCCTTCTGATTCTCCCTCTGAGGATTTTGCTTTTGGGGAAGCTTTACACACCTTAAGGAAACATTTCCACTGGAAAAGTCAGGATTTCTCTGAATCTAAAAAGAAACTTAGGGATTTTCTTCTTCTTCCTCAGCATAGGTCTTTGGCTATACCTCCTGTTCTAGACATTGTTCTTGATTTTTCAGAATCTAGTATGGCTCATGATTCTCTGCCTCTGGCTCCTTGTAAGCCAGACAGATACTACAGGGTTCCTGACTCCCACAAATTCCTTTTCAAAAATCCTATTGCAGATCCTGAAACCATTTCTCAGGGTCCCAAGGGCATTAAGGCCTCTACTGCTAAAAATCTTACCCCTTCTGATAGAGATTCTAGGGTGCTGGATAGATTGGGTAAGAAGGTTTACACTTCTGCAACCTTGGCAATCAGGGCTTTAAACTGTCAGTTTTATATGCTTAAATCTCAGCAGCATATCATGGGACTGCTTAAACAGAAAATGATGTTAATTTCTGACTGTGTTAAAAATAAAGATTTACAGGATTTATTGTATTCAACTGAACAAGTTGAAAAACATACTTTGCAATGTGGTTTTGATTCTTTGGAGGCCTCTTGCAGGGCTGCTATAACTGGGTCTGTGTTAAGAACGCATGCTTGGCTCAAAGAGCAAACTCTTCCTGATCATGTTAAAGCAAAATTGTTAAAGCAAAATTGTTGGATGCTCCTTTACAACAGGGCTGTCTCTTTGGTAATAAGGTTGAAGAAGTTTTAAAAAAGATGGAAGATAAAGCTAAATCTATGCAAACTGCGAAAGATTCCTTACAAGTGCAACCTCCAAGATTTAGTAGGCACTGGCCTACTTAGAACTGGTCCTTTCCAGTTCCTTCGAGAGCTACTCAAGTCAAACCCAGACATTCCAAAGGCTCCAGGTTTCAGTCACAAGGGACTTTTAGAACAAAACAATGGGGTGCCTCCTCCTCCAGCTCTAGAAACAACAAGGCACCTCCCTGTGGTAAGCAGTCTCAATGACTTCCCTTTACACTTACCAAGCACTTACTTTTTAGCCGCCCCTTTGAGGGGAAAACTGGCACTTCATGCAAGAAACTGGCAACTTATAACCCAGGACAAATGGGTTTTAAATATAGTATCCCAGGGATACAGATTTCATTTCCACACGTTGCCAATCCCAAATGGATGGACAGACCTGCCCCCAAACCAGTGGGCAGAGGCCCAGAAACAAGTACTGTCCCTCATGAACATGGGGGCTATTTAACCAGTACCAGAAGAGGAAAAGAGAGAAGATTTCTATTCAAGACTTTTCCTGGTACCCAGAAAAGAAATCATGGCATCCAATTCTGGACTTATCTACTCTAAACACATTTCTGGATATTCCAAAATTCAAGATGCTGACTCTTCAACAGTTACTTCCTATGCTAGGCAAAGATGCCTGGTTGGTAACTCTAGACTTAAACGAGGCTTACCTGCATATCCCAATCTGGGAATCTTGCAGAAGATACCTCCGCTTCAAAGCAGGCTACTTGCATTACCAGTTCTCTGCACTGCCCTTTGACTTATCTACTGCACCCAGGGTCTTCACAAAGTGCCTGGCTCCAGTAATTGCATTTTGCAGGCAAAGAAATATTCAAATATACCCATACCTGGACAATTGTCTAATTCAGGCAGAAAGCCAGGACATACTTTTTGAATCATCTGGTACACCATAAACGAAAAGAAATCACAACTGGTACCCTCTAAAAAAAATTACATTCCTGGGTGCAAGCTTGAATACAACTGCCCAGATGGCTTACCTTACGCCAGAAAAGCAAATTAATTTGGTAACTTACTTCAAACAGGTGGCCACAAAAACCCTGCTATCGGCAAGACAAATTCTGTAAGCCTTGGAGTTCATGGCCTCCTGCATTCTTTTAATTCCATATGCAAGACTGCATATGAGGAAACTTCATTGGTACTTAAAAAGTTTATGGAGTCAACATTGTCACAGCCTGGAAACAATGATTCCTATCATACCTTGCCTGCAACTAGAGTTCCTATGGTGGGCAGAGGCCTGCCACCAAAACAAGGGACTGCCATTCACTCCACCCCCTGCCACCAAAACCCTAACTACAGACGCATCAGACTAATCTTGGGGGGCTCATCTGTAGGGAAGTGCATTCAGGGCAAATGGAGCCCAAATCAAATGCACCTTCATATCAATCAGAGAGATGCTAGCTGTACAGCCTTCAAGGACTACCTTCATCCAGGACAATTAATGATAAAGACAGACAACACCACAGTTATGTGGTACATAAACAAGCAGGGGAGGTACACACTCCTACTCCCTTTGCAGACTAGCCATGGCATTGTGGAACACTGCCTTGACCTATTAAATACAACTACATGCTCAATTCCTGCCGGGAAACCTGAATACTCTGGCAGACGAACTAAGCAGAAATCTCATGGACCCACATGAATGAAAACTGGAACCATGGAATTTCAACATGTTGACACGCAAATGGGGGAGTCCAGACATAGATCTTTTTGCCTCACCCCAGAACTATCAGTTGGACAAATTCTGCACAAGAACTCATCACAAAAAAGCCTGGAAAGTGCATGCTCTATCATGTAGCTGGAAAAAACCATCAGTCTATGCTTTTCCCCCCTCTGCCTCTGCTCTCCAAAGTTGTACTAAAAGTCAAACAGGACAAACCAAAAATGATTTTGATTGCTCCAGACTGGCCTTGCCAACACTGGTACCCACTCCTGCGCAATGTGTCACACCTTTCACCTTGGCACCTGCCTCAGCAGAACAACCAAATTCTGCACACTCAGCTCCAAACTTTGAATCTTGCAGTGTGGCTAATCACCTAAATTCACCCTTAACATCCCTCAGCAAACCTGTGATGGATGTCATTTCGGAGGCAAGAAGGTCTAGTACTAGAAAATCTTATGCTGACAAATGGAAAAGATTCTGTGCCTGGAATCAATCACAAGGGATAAGCACAGCAGTGCCCAATATTCCTCAGATTTTACAATACTTAACTGAGATGCTTGACAAGGGCCTGTCCTTTTCTTCCGTAAAAATCCATGCCTCAACCATTTCAGCTCATTACAACACAGAACTTCCCCTCTTCTCTCATCCTCTGTTAATGCAGTATCTCAGGGGGGCCAAAAACTTAAGACCACCCAGGAGAGCTCCAACCCCTGCCTGGGACCTCAATTTTGTATTGGAAAAACTCACTCTCCCTCCATTCAAACCAGCTGCTACTGCAGACTTAAAATTTCTCTCCTGGAAAACCTCTTTCCTTTTAGCAGTCACTTCATCTTGAAGGATTTCTGAATTACAGGCTCTTATGGCAGTGGAGCCTTTCATTATTTTGCTTGTGGACAGGGTGTCTCTCAGGACCAATCCATCCTTCATGCCTAAGGTGGTATCCAGTGTGGCTCTTAATCAAAATATTCATTTGCCAACTTTCTTTCCCAATCCACAGAACAAGGGGGAGCGGATTCTGCATTGATTGGATGTACACAGACCACTTAGATTTTACTTAAACAGGACAAAATCTCTAAGAAAATCTGAACTACTGGTGGCATTTGCTGCAGGGGCAGAGGGAAAGGCTATTTCAAAGCAGCCTATTTCCAAATGGATAAGCCATTGAATTCATTTTTGCTATATGCACCATGGTAAAACTATCCCCCAGGAGATCATATCTCATTCCACCAGGGCTGCATCTACTTCTACAGCCTGTCTCAAGAGGTGTTCCTACCAGAGACATTCTAAAAGTAGCTACCTGGAGCTCAGTTCATACGTTCACCAACCATTACCATTTACCTTTCTTTTCTAAATCCAGAGCTGGCTTTGCCACTGCTGTCCTGCAGGGCCTTATAGCTGGTCCTAATGCTGTATAAATCCATCCTCCCAACCATAGATTTGGGAATCTACCCAAATGTAATGACTGCAACAGTGAAACACGAAGAACATATTACAGCTGTGTACACTTACCATAAATGTAGATGTTCGAGTGTATTCACTGTTGCAGTCCTGGTTACCCTCCCTCCAGCCCCCTGTTTTTCTCTTACTGTACCTCTACTTTCCTTTACTATGCTTAAAAGCCTTTTTGGTGTATTTGCTTTTGTTTGGAGGTATATTTTAGTGTTTTTAATTACTTAAATATTTGGCTCTCCATTTGGGGGCACCTGACATCTGGGGCAAGAAAAACTGATGCAATGACATCTGCTGCATGTTTTATACCCCTGACGACCTGACGTCATGGAAGAAGGGACAGCATCCGACGCAGGACCCAAGACTTTGTTAATCAGGCAGACTGAGGGCAAACTGCCAGCAGATTACCCAAATGTAATGACTGCAACAGTGAATACACTCGAACATCTACATTTATGGTAAATGTACACAACTGTACTTTACTAATAATTTGTTAAACACCAAGGAATTTAATTTGAAGTGTGATCTTAAGTTAGCACTTATTTGTAGAAGGTCATGTGACACAGAATGATGCCAGACTTTTGTGCTATGATGTTGTGAACCATAATCACTGGATACTGTTCCTTAGCTATGCATAAGCTCATGTAATGTCTCCTAAAAAACTGCTCAGTCATGTTACGTAAAAATTGTGTAACCAGGAGGAGTGACTTTACAAATTAAACCAGGTGAAAAAAATGTTAGAAATCAACTGCACATGAGCTTATCCTTCATCTTCTACAGTTTACCCTTGGCCCATTAACACTTCTGAAATTCTTCCTTTATTGCACCTGGAGGCTGATCCAAATTGCCAGGTGTCACTTTGTGCTCTTTATTCTTCACTTCATTATTGAACCCCATCCGAACACCATTCATCCATGTGATCATGGTGGGGATTCAGGCTTCATGAACTTAGCATCCCTTAGCAAAGAGTTCAGCCTCCAGAATGTGGCATTTTAGAATTATGTCAATCTTTTGTCAAGCTCTGGAGCCACAGGAATAAATCCAACTATTTTTTTTTCCTTTGCAAGGAGGCAAGCCCCTATGTACACCTTATGTTGGGGGTCAGCTCTCACACTTAAATATACCATTTACTCAGTTGCACAATAGGTAAAGAATAAATTCCACTGACTCTGAGTGTGACTTTCAAGGAATTGACTTCACTGCATCAGCTCTCACAGAGAGAGTTCTCAAACAACTTACAAGTTTCTGGTATTTTGTGTAGTCCTTGTCCCAACATGTATATCTCAGTAGCCTAAGATCAGAAGGTGACTTATGATTTGTTTCCAGAAAGCAAAACTGTCGGGTCTATATCAGAACATTGAAGTTTTAAAACTTTGAATGTTCTAAAATTGTCCCGTTTTGAGCAAACGCTAAAAATAGCGAAGCTGCAGAACACCACATTCTTTCCTAGGGAAAGAATTCGGTGGGCCGGTTCTGTGGCTTCACTATTTTCAGCGCTGTGGTGGAAGTTATGGGTCGGGTTCAGGTAAATGTGCAATTGTGCGGTTGCTAGGATTAGGGCGTGGTTTAGGTGAGTTAGGGTTAAGGCGCGGGTTAAGTGAGTTTAGGGTTAGGGCACGGGTTAGGTGAGTGTGTGATAGTGACGGGCCTTAGGGTTTGGGTTTGGGTTAAGGTAAGTGGATAGATAGTAGTGTGTGTATAATTTAGTGTAGGGTTAGTAGTAGGATTATAAGTGTATGTGTGTGTGTTGATATTTTTTAGGTGTGCTTGTGTTTTCTGTATGTGTTTCAGAATAGCAAATCTTTTCCCAAGGAAAGAATTTGCTGTTCTGAATGTTCAATATGTGGTTTAGATATTTAGGTTTGATGAAATAGCGTTCGCTATTTTCATCTTTCGATAATGTGATATAAACGCAAACTGTCTGCATTTGTGGCACATGTAAATAATTCAGTTACATATTCATTTAATTTCATATTCCCCCAAACCTACATCTGGATAACAGGTACATACTCTCAAATTAGGGAATACTTTTATATGTTTATTTGTTAACCTTTCCAGTGGGCTAGTCCTACCCTTCTTCTGTACCACAGTCTTGTTCATCAGTCACAGGCTGATAATCCAGCTTCTGTAGTTTTCCTAGTAGCACTGTTTGTAAGACCAAATCATAGGCATTGGTGAATGTCTGGTAGACTACATATATATCTTAATTACATACCACATTTTGAAGGGTAATACAAAGTCTGCTTTTACGGAAATATTTGTGTTACCCAGCAGGGGTTCTTGTTTTCTGTTGAACTGATCATCTCATATTTGACTTTAGTTAAAATGTATGGTTTTCTTAGCATGTTTGCAGTTCGGGTGATAGTGTATATGTCTAAATTCTTCAATCTGTGTGCATGAGCGCTCTGAATAGTCACTAGAGAAGAAATAATTCAACAATGAAAGGCATATAGTGGATTCCTCAGAATTATGACTACATTTGCACTTTCGAAGCATGAGAGAGAACAGAAAATTGAGCAAGGCTGGCAGTTAGTGCAAAGGATTAAGCCTGCAAGCTGTTAACACACTGTTTCTTGTAGTCCAGGTTTTGATTCTGTCAACATCCATTTTCCTACTGTGTGACTCTGAGCAAGCCAATTAACCAGGCAGTGCTACTGGACTGAATCAAGAAGAAAAAAAAAGGAAGGGCCCTCCTGGACTGCTGTGCTCTGTCCTAGTTAACAAATAGAAAAAAATAAATCGACTTAATGTTTCTATATTTCTGTAAAGTTGTGGTGAAGTAGAACATAACATTCTGAGTTGAGAGTAAGTCATATTATACGAGTGGCCATTAGCATTCAAAAAGTAGTACACTGATTGGTCAGCCCAGCCATTATTGTGCCCATTGTAAATCCAAGCATATACCAATGGAAAAGGTATGGTCGCCCGGACTTTCTTCCATTGGTTTATACTGTAACTTTTACATTTTTTAAGCAAAAATAAATAAAGTTAGCAATTCTGACATATGAAAGAGGCAGGATGGAGAAAATACTACTAAAATCAGGTATGTTATTCAAAACTAAAGAAACATGCCTGATTTTCATTGTATTTCCTGCATTCTGTCTCTCTTCTACCCCTAAAGTGTCCTAAACCTTCTTTATATAAAAAAAAAAAAAAAGAGCAACAGAGCCCTTCCTTTCTTTGTTGCTTCCTTTCCAAAGCACAAGTCCCATATGCATGCGCAGTACCTCATAAAAAGAAACAGGATATGCAGCAGAAGTAGACCACCACCATGGCACTGTTATAAAAGGCAGTATTTAAGTAGACCACCACCATGGCACTGTTATAAAAGACAGTATTTAAGTAGACCACCACCATTGCACTGTTATAAAAGACAATATTTAAGTAGACCACCACCATGGCACTGTTATAAAAGACAGTATTTAAGTAGACCACCACCATCGCACTGTTATAAAAGGCAGTATTTAAGTAGACCACCACCATGGCACTGTTATAAAAGACAGTATTTAAGAAAAGGAAGTACTTTTTTCTTAAACAATGTCATTGCATAATAGCAATAACAGACTCCTTGATGTGGTATATTGAAGATTTACCCACAGTTGGCTTTATTTAATCACTCTGCCTTTGTCCTCATGATTAAACCACACCAGCCATTGTTAAATCTTCAGTATACCATACTGACATCGTCAGTTATTGTACTTATTTGAAATTAGTCAGAGAAGAATGCCCTCTTTTTTTCTTTTCTTTCTTTTTTTTTTAATTAAAAAAGATTTTATTTACAAATTTAATTAATTGTCCAACCAATAAAAAAATAAAAAGTATTAGTTGAATACTAATAAAACAGTTTTTGAGCAAACAATGTTAAAAACGCTGTTTAAATCGGGCTATATCAGCTGTTCATTTCCAAGGTTATGCTCAGTATGTCCACAAATTTACCAGAATCAACATAGTCTATAACTAAAAAAGTAAATTTCATAACATTTAAACAATCACCTGCATGCTTTGCCAAAGCGTTGTTAGGATCAGATCTTTTTATAGCAGATCTGTGTTCATAAATTATTTTATATAGATGTCTAGTTGTCTTCCCAACATAGAAACTTTCACAATTTGTGTAGAAAGCGAAGTAAATAACCCCAGTACTCTTACAGGTTAATCTGCCCTTAGGCTAAATAGTCTTTTGCAAATGTTTAAAATTAAAAAGACTGAGCAGAATTAAAACAATATATATATATTGCTTACAGTAAAAACAGGGGTTAAGTCCCAAACAGTCCATGAACATTTGTCAGTATGGGGGGGGGGCCCTCAAACTCAAGCAATCTTTTAAGATTGTGAACTTTTTTGTAAATAACAGATTGATGATCACCCACCACCCATGCTAGATCAACATTTCTTAAAATGATCTTCCAATTATCCTGAAGTGTTTTCTTGATGCAATAAGAAGCAATGCAAATAGGAATAGGAAATGTGAAATTTTTGTTAGAAATGCTACTGGTGTCCCTTTCTTTCAGAAAAAAAGCCATGTTTCAAAATAGAAGGAAATTTAGTATCCCCGAACCTAACTACTTCATCCTTAACATTGACCAAAAACATTTCCCACTTGACCAGGCTGTAGCATATTTCAACAAAACATTTCTACGACACCTAGACACTGTCACTCCATTGCGCAAAATCAAGGTTAGAACCTCTACAAACCCCTGGCTCCTTAAAGAAACCAAACAAATCCTCAAGTCCAGAGATACTGCCTGGCTTTACTATAAAAAAAACCCAAAGAAACACAAAGCCTAACTAAGTACCAAGGACTGCGCAACCGTGTAAAGAAATGCATTAGGCTGGACAAAAAATCCTACTACAAGACATTACAAACTAAATACCAAAACAACCCCCAAAAATTTTGGAAAAATGTAAACCAGCTACTAAAATCCACCCAAAAGGCTACCCCCAAACCAACCACGCTGACACTAAAGTTCCCATCGAAACACAATTCAACTCCCACTTTGTGAACTCAGTTCTATCCTTAGTATCACAGGACAGTTCCTTCCTCACTATCCCCCCAAACACAAACAACACTAATACAAGCTTTACCCTCAAAACAGTGTCCACCACTTCAATCGAAAGCATGCTCTACAAACTAAAAACCTCAACAGCAGCCGACCTACTCCCCAGCTATTTCTTGAAACTCACAGCAGATGCTATTGCTATCCTAATCTCCACTCTCATAAACAGATCAATTGTTGAAAACTATGTGCCCAAACTCTGGAAAATATCTTATGTTACACCCATACAAAAAGGCGGGACCTCCACTGAACTTAATAACTACAGACCCATTGCTTTACTCTCCCCCCTGGCCAAAATCCTAGAAAAATGCATCCATACCCAGATGCTAAAATATCTCCTAGACAGCAACATTCTGTCACCTACTCAGCATGGTTTCAGACCTGCCCATAGTACCACTACAGCCCTCCTCTGATTCACAGACACAGTAAACCGTCTCAAAAATGAAGGCCTACACGTGTCAACTCTTTTTTTGGATTTGTCCAAAGCATTTGACACCATCTCACACCAAATCCTGCTAAACAAACTAAACCAATATCACCTATCAAATTCCACCCTTACCTGGTTCCAAAGCTACTTAACTGACAGGTACCAAGCTGTGAAATGGGAAAATTCTCTCTCTTCAGCTGCCCATAACTGTAGGAGTCCCACAGGGTTCTATCTTAGGACCACTACTATTCACAGTCTTCACAAATGACCTCCATACCTCCACACAGCATGCATCTATCATTCAGTATGCAGATGACACTACCTTAATCTGTGCTGCACAAAACATTCCCACCCTCCTGCAAACAAATCAAGTAGCATTCTCTGACGTTGAAAACTACCTTACCAAAGCCCAGCTTATCCACAGTCCAAAGAAAACTCAGCTTATAATTATGACCAGTTCTAACAAATCACTGCTAACAGACAATTCACTATGTACTCCACAAATGCTACTCCAATCACTCCAGTGACACAGGCTAAGCTATTGGGAATTACCATTGACTCCCACCTAAAATTTGATAGTCATCTCAACTTAACTATTAAAAAAGTACATGCCAAACTGGGATCACTCTACCGTATCAAACCATTTCTTACCAACAACACAAGATCAGCCATTGCTCGCTCCCAACTTCTATCCACCCTACTCTATGCATCTCCCATTCTGACTAATCTAAAAAAAACTGAACTAAGCAAAGTGGAAGCCTGCTATAACAGAATTGCCCGCTTTGCTGCAAATTGCTCATATAGAACTCATCACTGTACTGCTTTGAGACAGCTCCATTGGCTTGAACTGCCCAACTTCCTAACCTACAATCAGCTCTGTCTCTGTCATTCGATCTATTACCTCCCCGATACGTGTCCTGCCCTCAAAAACCTAGTACATCACTCAGCCAAAGGTCTCTTAGATCATCAAGCAAACTACTACTAGAAGTCACCAACAGCTATAATAGCTTTGGAGACGCACTATATAGTAGTTCAGTGACTAAAAAATGGAACACTGTCCCCACTAGCATTCAAAATACATCATCCAAAGCCTCCTTTAAAGACCCCATTAGGCAACATCTCAAGCAAAGTTGGCAGTGCCATCATTGCTCCCCAGGCTAGTGAAAGCAGATAATGTACACATATTAAACCTAGAGTACTTGATAATAGTTTTCAATCTTACACACAAACACTGGCTAATCTACAATGTATGTACTGTACCTATGTACTAAGTATGTATTCTACCTATGTTCCAAATTTCAGCTGTAGACCACAAATCTATTAATTACCTTTATTTTTAAATTAATATTTTTTGTTTGTTCTCTCCACTGTAACTGTTGATGTGCTGCATACCATGTAAAAACATGTCTTTTGTAATTTGTATATATACTGATCATGTCTAAATAACTAAATGTATCTGTAATTTTTCTATGTGGAGCTTTTCTCCCTGGGCCTCTGTTGAAAAAGGGCCTTTCTGGCTCAGTCAGACACCCCCGGTTAACAAATGTAAAATAAATAAATAAATGTTAGCGAAACCTCTTTGTTGGAACATACTTAGTAGATAGTTGACTTCAACAATAAAAAATTTTATTGACATTTTTGTTTATATTTAATTTTGGTTTTGCCTTGCACTGCATTTTCAGTCTTTCTGGTTCTGCAATCAGAGAAGAATGTTTCATTAGTGGTTCACATAAGTTTGCTGACAACAAAATGGTACAGTATTGCTGAACTTTCATGATGTGTTTTAGATGGTTATGTCTTGAATTTTCTGTGTTACATTTTTCCTCGTTTTATTTTATACTTGTAACATTTATTTTTGTTTTAAAGCCTAAAAGTGGAGAAGTGACACCAAGTTGCCCACTGCTTTGTGAACTGCTGTATGATTCCGAATTTGATAGCCAGCTGTGGATGTTGTTTGATCAAAATAAAAGACTTATGGGATCAGGAGATGCATATCCTCATCAGGTAGTAATGATCATGTTTCTTTGCTTGGTGAATATACTTAATTATGGAAGTATTTTCAGTTATATTCTGCCATATTGTATATTTGTCTTATTAGGTACCACCACCAGGAAATTTTGAATGACAATAGTTTCTTGTAATGGTAGAGTTGTTTAGAAGCTCCTACCTTGACCTTGACCAATGCATTTGACATAATTCCCCACCCAAGTATTATAAATAAACTCAGAAAACTGGTCATAAATCCCTAGATCAGCAGATGGCTAGCCAGTTGGCTCATGGATAGGGCACATGTTTAAATTGGATGAATCCATATCCAGCAAAAGGCTAGTTACTAGTGGTGTGCCACAGGACTCAGTGCTGGAACCACTCCTGTTCAGAATATACTTGTCTGAAGACAAGGCTAATGTATAAGGTCTCTGGATGACAAAGATTTCCAATAACTGCAAACTAGGGGCAGTCACTGAATATCCCAGTGATGTAGATATCCTTCAGGAGGGTCTAGCTCAGATAAATAATTGGTGTCAGAACCATGTCCTAAAACTGAATGCAAAAAAAAATGCTTTATCGTACCCTTTGGGAAGTCAAATACCCCTGAAAATTACAACATCAATGGCACACCCCTAAAAGTAGGCTCAGAGGTGAGAGATCTACATACACAGCCAGATAGTAGCCTGAACTTAGACAGCCATGTGTCCACCATGGTGAGGAAGTCCTCCTGTGTTGCATAACTTGTAAGTAAAGGTAGCATCCAGAGCCAAGGAAATTATACCCCGCTGTACTTAGCCCTCATTAGACCAATTCTCGAGTACAATGTGCAATTTGGCATATACTTATCTAGGCACTAACAGCAGCTGGAGTGACCCCAGAGGTTTCCCACAAAGAAAATTCAGGGTGTGTACAACATGTCTTATGTGGATAGACTAAAATCCCTATCCCTTTGCTCTGTGTCCTACTGACTGTTAAGGGGGTGACCTATTCCTGACCTACAAGGCATTCACAAGTCCAGTTCTGATGCAGCTGCTACACATCCACAAGTCAAACAGCACAAGGGTCACCAGATCTAAGGATCTAAATAATCAGCTACTCAAAGAAAACAGGCTGGATAGACAGATAGGTCTCTCAGAGTTTGCCCCTTCTTTGGAACAGACTTCCTATTCATATAAAACAGAACGCTTCCATGACCCTCTTCAAATGCAGTTTGGATCAGCGGAAGGGAAATCACAAATTCACACCTGGGGTGTAGTACCTATGCCCGTAATGGATGGAAGCAGTCTGTAAGATACTCAAGGCACACAACTATGCTATCCTTTTGCCCCTAGAGACCATATAGTGGGTAAAATTGAGTTATATTGGCTAGGCTTGTAAGGGCTGTTAAGCCATTAGCCTAGTAATCTCTTATGATCCTATGTTCATTTGGAAAGGAAGAAAGGTGGTAATTTCCTCATATGTTACCTGTCATTATGCCCTCACCACCACATGCACACACATTGATATAATAATTCACAACTTCATTTGCATCTCTTTAGTTCTTTTTCTTGGGTTGTTGAGAAGCTACATGATAATTATGCGCTGTAGACATATGTCTCAACTTCTTTGCTCAAGAATTCTGGATAAAGCCAAATATGGGGAAACAAAGGGCCAAAATCAGGGACATATGATGCAGAATTCTGGACAATTGAGAGGTATGGCTGTAGACTGGTAATTGTACTTAGCTGTGGTCAGCATTATTCCCTGGAAAGCTTTCTCTGCTTCTGCTGTCCCTCTATTACATCCATCCAGACAGCTGTCCTTTTAACTCTATTGAGATAACTTTTAAATGAAATGTTTTGTCTATTAACCTGAAATTGGAAATGTCGTTTATTTGCTGCAGTTTCTTAACAAGCATGTTATAACTGGAAATGTAAACTGTAATAGATGAACATAGAGGAGCCACTTGATGTGTGTTTTGTTGAGTACATTAGCACCATCGCATTTTGCCCATTTTTTTCTTAAAAATCCAAACTGCTGACCACTGACCTCAAACTGTCCTAATGGATTTTTTATTTTTTTTTTTTGGACAACCGTGTTTTCTGCAAATTTGCTCATTGCTATAAAGCAGTTGTAAATGACTTCTAGCTCAGTCTCTGTAGTCAACCTCCTAAGTTACTGTATAAATATCTAACTTTGAATGCTAAAAGTCCACACTGATGATGTTCAGAACCTTTCTACATATTGAACGATTACTGCCTCTCTCTCTCCACCCTCTCTCCTAAAAACTCATACAGCATGCCTCATGTTCAGATGTTTAGGTGGTCATCCCCTAGATGTTTGAATATATCACTGCACATCAACAGTGTGAAGACTAAAGCTGACTCTACATTGTTTGGTAGGATAAAATGTCCCAATGTTTTACTCCAGATGGAAGAAAAACTAGGGGCAGAAACATCATGCAACCTTAGCTAGAATATGCAGTACTGTATTTGCCTGTATTCCACAGGAAAACATCAAAGATCTCCAGTCTCCATACAGTAAAGTCTACCAGTTTATACACTCACTTAAAACATAGCATTTTTGCATCACTTTGCAATAAATCAACTGGTTCTATGCACCTTATCCACAAAACCATATACAGTAACAGTGTTTCACTTCTGTGTCACAGACTCTCTAGTAAAAATGCCCCTTATTTACTTTACTTCCAGGATAACACTTCCTCTGTTTAGCAGGCCTAAAAACTGCCTTTCTTCTACAGAACATGTATTCTCCTTCCCTGAAGCCAGATTATGGGACTCGTTGCCGACTGAAGTTTGTACACTACAATGAATTCAGAAAAAAATACTCTTACTGACAGTACGTCCTGCACATGCTTCAGACACCCATTCATAGACAAAAATTTTCTTTCAAAACCCTTTGTACTGCAACTTTCACCTCAGATTTACTATGCTATTTCTATTCTACAACCTGCACTAATATAGCTATTTTGTTCTGCTGTTGTTACAAGACTCAAACACAATGAAACTGTAAATATGTATATTGTATGCATGATTGATACTCTCCCTTGTCATTCCGTTTCTGTTGTGCACAACTTTGTTTAGTTTGCATGTTTTGAATGTTTATGTTGTTGTTTTGCATGACTTTTAAACCTGTACAAGTTCTATCAAACTGTTTTCCTTTACCAAGTGTAGTGAACGATTCGATGCTTCCTTTTTTCATCCAATTCGATCTGTGCCTTTTTCTAAAGTTGTGGATTTGAGGGTCTGATTCCTCCCCTACCCATACTTTTTTATCATCTCCAGTACAGTACAGTATTTCAGATCTCGTTTTCTACCTGAACTTCCAGACGTGTTTTCCAGGACTCGTATTTTCACAATAAGTGAAAGTTATTTCTTATTTAGTAGTAGATGTCTCCTCCCTAACCCTTTCTACATTTATAGTGTTAGTATTGTTATTAGGATTATAGGTTTGCAAAGTGTGCTGTGCGGTGGTTTGATATTGATTAAGTAGTGAAATAAGTAAAGTGTTTTTTCTTATGCTTGGAATCAAAAACTTGTACCTTTCTTTAGACGTAGGTTTGAAGTAAATAATTACATATTTAGACAAGTAGTTTTCTAAATTCTCTTAGAGTAAATTTTTCATTGAAAACTTTTAAAAAATTTGCATAAGTATTCTTGTTGTTATTGTTGGTTTTACACTGATGTTGAACACCCAAGGCTTTAAGAAGTACATGGCCTGAGGTTATAAAATTCCAACTTAAGACCCACACTGTTTGTGTTTATTATTTGGGCTGTACCCACTTCAAGGCAAAGTGTGATATCTGTGCTTCTCTTGAGACTAGGGCTGTACAAGATCACAAAGGAAAACTTGCCTTAAAAGGTTTGCTTCCCCCCTCAGACAGGGGCTTCATCTTTTCATCCTTCAATGTGTAGCACCACTACTCCAGCTTTAGCTTCCCTGATTAAGAAAATGTATAAGAAGAAGAAAAAAAAGAGTGATAAAGAAGTTGAAAGAAAAGTATAAGGAAAGAGAAAGATCC
This sequence comes from Protopterus annectens, assembly GCF_019279795.1. Classification (NCBI taxonomy): domain Eukaryota; kingdom Metazoa; phylum Chordata; order Ceratodontiformes; family Protopteridae; genus Protopterus; species Protopterus annectens. The sequence goes on from NC_056735.1 coordinate 1,446,403,352, forward strand.
AAAGAGAAGAGGATAGAGAAGCCTAGGAAAAGATCTCCGGATCTGGTAGATCCTTTAGGTCCAATACCTAGGACTCTGAGGAAGTCTACCAGCAACTCTGATCTGATTTCCCTTCCCTCACCCAAGGTTTTCCCTGGAACTGATGAGTCCTAGGCTCCAATCCCCAATCCTGTAAGATGGATGGTACTCCAGACCTCCTTTGATGACGTCATCCTCGAGGTCAGTTCGGTCCCCCAGAATCCTTACGGAAATAGGCATCAGTTGAATGATGTGGAGATTCCTGAGGACACAAATTCATCTAGGGGTTCTTTCAGGATCTACCCCCATGGGGGCTGTTGGTATGAGTCCAGCTATCCCTCCATTATTTTCTGTGGCTCTGGTCCACCTGTTGGACCTGGTCCCACAGGTCATAACATCCCCCGGTGCACCTCAGTTGGGGCCAACAGCTCATAAAACGTCAGATTCATCAACTTCCCTTACTCTCTTATCCCAGATTCTTTTGGACAGAGATGAGGCTTGCAGCTAAAGTGTCAGTGCCAGGCACTGGCAGTGGAGTCCACTCTGAAGTTTTCCAAGATATCTCTTGTCACAGCTTTGGCTCTTGATAGCATGGGTTTAGGGTCAGCCTAGGAGCCAATGTCATTTGGGTCTGGGATTGTTCCTTTATCCTTGGATAAGAAGAATGTTCCCTCTGCTTTGATTTCAGCATTGGCCTTTGAGGCATTTGAATGGGTTTTGACTTGGCCAAGAAGTCAGGTGCTACCTTTGTGCAACTTTTGTTGGATCCTGTGACTGACTCCACTTATTCAGATGGACGGGGGCAGTCAGTGCCTTTAGACCTAGAGGATACTCTCTGCTCAAGTTCCCAGTCTGGTTTGAACTGGTTTCCTGAGAGTCCCACAAGACAAGGTCCTAGAAAATGGACTTGAAAATAAAAACACGTGTACTTGTCTTCAGAGTCTGTCACAGAAGGCACAGATCTAGATAAAGATGAAGGTTCCCCAAGATCTCCTCTAGAAAACATCACCTTTAGTGACATCCTAGAATTGGTGAAGCAGCAAAGGGATTAGTGCACTGAAACTCCTCACCAGATGAATTTATGTTCCTTGAGGCTTTTGGTCCTGGCTCATCTATGTACTGGGTGGTAAAACCTGCTGATGCCCTCATAAACCTTTTGGCTGAATGCGCATGGAAATAACCCTGATGAAATGGAACCCATCATAAAGAAACCAGATAGGATTTTGGTAGCTCCAAAGACAGGAAGCTTTAGAGCAAAGGTCCACTAGTAGAAGCCATGGTAGTAGCAGCAGCCATGAAAAAGGAACTGTCTAAGTACAGGAGTTCTGTTCAACCCCGTAACAGGAAGTCAAGAGTATTGTACAGGTTTGGGAAACAGGCATATATGCTTCAGCGACTTTCACACTTAAAGTGCTGAACTATCTTGCCCATATCACATGTTTTCTGAGGTGCCTGATCAAATAGCTTATCAAGTCCTTTGAGGATAACTTACTAGTGGGTCTTCAAAAGACTGTGAACTCCCAGTTGTCGACCCTGCAGTCTGTCTAATGTGTCCATGCTTCTGCTTTTCAGTGCAGCTGATAGCACAGCCAGAGTAGCAGGCATTGGCATTCCCATGCGCCAGCATGTTTGTATACAGCTGTATGATTTTGTAAAAGGTTTTAAGACATCCTTCATTAATGCCCCATTCGATGGTTCCACACTTTTTTGTGCAAAAGTTACCCCTCAAAGGACCTTCTGTATGAGCCAAGTGGGTGATAAGATGTGGTTCAGAAAATCACAGGATCATCACCAAGACACTGCTGGAGGCAGACTTCCCTGGGGCAGAGGGGGTGGCAAATCAAATGGATGTTTTCCAAGGGGCAGAGGAAGACCACACAACCAGGGTCTTTGCGGTCCATTTACCAAGAAACCCTAATGCCACTCTTGAGAGGTTACCCAAATGATGCACTCTGAAGGCAGTCAGGGGCCAATTATCCTTACACCTAAAAGCCTGGTAAGTTATTGTAATGGATTCCTGGGTGTTATTGATAATCACCAGAGGCTACGTCATTCTCGTTTCTTATCCTGCGTAGAAGAAACAAAAGATTCCTGATGTTCCTCCCAGTCAGCTGGAATCTGCAGCAACAGAGGTTTCCAAGCTGATAGAAAAAGAGTCATTCAACAGGACCCCCATAATCAGAGTCCAGAATCTATTCCAGGTTCTTTTTAGTTTCAAAAAAGACAGGGGACCACAGGCCACTTTTGTTACTCCGCCATTTCAATCAGTTCATAAGACAGAGAAAGCTCCAGATGGTCACGTTGCAGTCCATATTACCTCTCCTGAGGATGGACAATTGGATGTTCTTTAGCGATCTCCAGGATGCCTACTATCACATAAAACTGCCTTTTGATCTCACTATAATCTCAGAGTGTTCTCAAAACTTATGACAGTGGTAGCAGCTCATCTCTGACTGAAAGGGATCCAGGTGTTCCTGTACATAGATGACTGTCTTCTTACTGCTGCTTCCAAGGATCTACTGTTTTAACACTGGGATCTGTTTCTCCACAGTATACAGCTTCTGGGGATTATAGTCAATTAGAACAAAAATTAACTGTCACCCACTCATCACATTGTTTATCAGTTGTCACATCAACATGGTCCTTCAAATTGCCAAACATCTAGAGACCCAAGTACTGTTCCTATGCTTAGTGGCCTCACAGGTCATTCAGCAGCCTCTTCCTTTGCAAAGTTGATTCTTCTTCTGCTAGCTTTGATGGCCTGTACCATTACACTAGTTCCCCTGGCAACATACCAGATGAGATTATTAATGTGGACCCTTTCAGTTCAGGTCAGTGATCGCAAAGTCTTCACCCCCTCCATACCAACATCTGTTTCATGCAGGTTTGCAGGGATCATATCAAATGTGAATAACCTCACCATCATTAATGGAAGAATTGTTGTTCTAACAAATCCCTGGGCCATAATAACCATGGACACTTGCCTTTTCAAGGGAAAGACTATTCAAGGTTCTTGGTCAACCCTGGAGGCCAGCCTTCACATCAGTATCCTGGAGATGAGGGTGGTTTTCCTAGCATTGCAGGTATTCCTGGACTCCCAAGGGTATGATTTCCATTCAGATGGACAGCATCGCAGTACTCTGGTATGTCAACAAATGCAAAACATGATCATCTCCTGTTTGCCGGGAAGCAATGAGAGGTATGGTACTGGGTGATGTCTTCCTATCATTTCCTGATATTATCACGGGGACATTAAATGTATTAGTGGACAAGTTGAACGGTTCAGTTCTACTGCCCGCTAAGTAGTCTCTCATTTGGACAGTGCTGTCACAGATTTTCAACCACTGGGGCCAACCTTACTGTGACTTGTTTGCCTCCTACCTCAGCAATAAGTGCAGCAGTTACTTTGCCTTGATCTCTTCACAGGACAGTCACCGTGGGATGCTGTAGTCCACAGTTGGCCCCTGGGTCTCCACTAAATTTTCTTCTCATGCAACTATTGAAGAAATTCATTCAGAATGCCTGAAGGTGCAAAATCAGAGTGATCTTCATTGCTCATATTTGGCCCTGTCAGCTTTGGTTCCCCTGCCTTTGGACTCATTGGATACATCTGCCTTGCTTGTACTGGATCCAAAAGCCCTGAAGTTGACCACATGGTTACTCCAATTCTAAAAATAGCTAGAGATGCCAGGCTATCTTCTTCAGTGGTCCACATTATTTTTCCCTCCCAAAAACAGTCTGCCAAGAAGATGTATCCTAACAAATGGAAAAAATTAAGGTGCAGATGGCCACCATATCAAATTTTCACATACGGCAAAATTACGCTTCCATAATCTCTCTTAAAATCTACAAAATCCTCCTTAAGCATACTTTCTTACTCAGCCCTCCAATCAGAAATCCATTTCCCCCATGGGATGTCATTGTTATGCTTCAAACCTTGACCTAAAAACCCTTTGAACCAGCAGCTTCAGTAGATTTTAAGTTTCTCTCATGGAAAACAATTATTCCTGTTGCTGTTACATCTGCTGGGACAGATTTCTGAATTACATGCACTGTCTTGTAAATCTTTTCATAAAGCCAGAATGGCCTTGAGGACTAATTCTTTTCTACCAAAGGTGAAGTAAATCTGATTTAGTCAGTTGATTTGCCAGTCTCTTTTCCCAGATTCTCAAACATAGGTGAATATATGCTACACACACTAGATGTTTATAGCTCAGATTCTGTTTACATCGAACCAAAGATATCAGGAAGTCCAGTCAACTATTCGTATGCTTCTCAAAAGCAAAACTGGGAAAGGGCATGTCGAAAGTCACACTTCTCAAATGGCTGTCAGAATGTATTCTTTGCATAAGAAACCAAAATCCCGTTCTACAAGGGCAATAGCTACTTCTACGGCATTCATAGGTTCATAGGTTCATAGGTTCATACTAGGCTATCTGCCCGAGGGCATTTACAAGCCTAGCCCATCGTTTTGTGGTTTACGCCACCCCTTTAGTATGGGGAAATATACCCATTATTTTGCTGTGCCTCTGTCGAGCAGTGACACTGAGGTAATCCCTGGGGTATATCTGCGATCTCCCATCCATTGGTCAAGATTTCTCTTGAACAAGGCCAGCGAGGTGCTCTGCCTCACATATACCGGGATTTTGTTCCACAGCATAGGGAGTCTTTGGGTGATGAATCTATCCCTCCAGCACGTCCTATTAATAGCCGTGTCGAGGTTTAAGTCTCCCGCCCTTGTGGCTCTGATGGATCTAGATTTTTTGAGGTGAAGCATATTCATCAAATCTGGGTTTGACATGGCCTTGTATGTTAGGCAAAGGTCACCTCTGAGCAAGCGGTAAGCGACTGAATAGAGCTGGAGTTCTTTCAGTCGGGCAGCATAGGACAGATTTTTGAGACCCTTTATCCTTTTGGTGAGGAACTTTTGTGGCCTCTCCAGCTGCTGCAAGTGTCGGGTCAGATACATTCCGAATGGGGCATTGTACTCAATCATTGGTCTGATGAGTGATGAGTAGAGGGAGACAATGACCTCCTTTGATCTAGATGAGAATCCCTTCATGATAAGGTGGGCAATGTAGAAGGTCTTCCTAACTACTTTAGCTACATGGGTGTCGAATGACAGACTACTATCAACCTGGGTCCCCAGGTCCCTGATAACTTCTTCTGTGCTCAGTGGATTGCCACCTATTTGGTAGCTAGGGTAACCTTGTTTTTCCCGAAGGGTATGACTATGCATTTTTTGGCATTTAACTTTAGGCCATGGCTCTGGCACCAGTTATCCGTTTCTGTGAGACCCTTCTGAAGGATATCTGTGTCAGATGTGTTTTCTACTATGGCGCCCAGTTTGCAGTCATCTGCAAACTTTGTCAGCCATAACCCTCCTGTGTTTGCTTGTACTTCGGAGAAGTAGATGTCAAACAAGAGTGGGCCCAGGACTGAGCCCTGTGGGACACCACTTGTGACAGGCTTTGAGTCTGACATGGCGCCAGCAACTCTGACCCTGTGGGTTCTGTCACTCAGCCAGTTTGCAACCCATCTTGTGATGTATGGGTTAATATTTAAGCTGATGAGTTTTTCAATGATACCCGAGTGGGGCATTGTATCGAAGGCCTTCGCCAGATCGAGGTAGGCTGTATGGACTGCCTTTCCCTCATCAATGGCTTTGGTGACTGTTTCAAAAAAGTCAACCAAGTTTAAAAGGCATGATCTGCCTTTGACAAAGCCAAACTGGGTTGGATCCAAAGTCTGCAAATTCCTATGTCTTTATTTATGAGGTCCATTATGATCCTCTCCATGGCTTTGCAGATAAGGCTTGTCAAGCTAATGGGCGGTAATTTCCAGGGTCGGTGGAGGCACCGCCTTTGTGAAGTGGGACCACAGTTGCAGTGCGCCACTCCTGGGTGCGTATCCAGAGGTAAGACTTTGATTAAACAGCTGTCCTAGCTGTGGGTTTAATTCCTCATTGAGTTCGTGGAGCACACAGCCGGGGACACCATCAGGTCCCATGGATGCTGTGTTGTCTGGCTTGCTGAGAGCAGTTCTCACTTGGGCGTTGGAGATGTTTGGTGGGCTGCAATCGTTTGGTATAGATATCTCTCCTTTTGGGGGGGAGGGGGGGGAGAAGTTTGCACTGAACCTGTCAGCCAGTATGTTGGCAATGTCCGTAGGATCAGTAATCTTCACATCATTTTGAACTAGTTCTGAGCATATCTGGGAGTTTCCTCCCAGGTTTCTAACATAGCTAAAGAAGGCCTTATGATTGTCATTTGAGTCTTTAGCTATTTTTCTCTCAAAATTTGCTTTGGATGATTTTATGAGAGCTCTTAGTTTTTTACTTATAGTGATCAAGGGTGCCTTACCTTTTAAGGATTTTGCTCTATCTTGTAGTAGCTTCCTCATGAAGAGAGTTCCCATTTATGACATTTGTGCAACAGCAACATGATCCACGGTCCATACCTCTGTATCTCATTACACACTGGACATGCAGTCCAGATGACATACTTACTTTGGTTCCACTATTCTTGGGAATGTCTTTCCTTAATGCCACATAGGTGTTCTTCAGCTTGGGAAACTGTCCCAAAGGTTGAATTGGACAAAAATAAACAGCATCAGATACGAAAGTTATGTACTTACCATAACATCTTTGTTGTCTCATTTTCATTCAGTTCAATATCCCTACCTCCTCCTCCTCCTCCTCCCAGTATTGTCACCAATCACTTCTGTTAACTGGACAAACCTCTTTTGAGACCTACATTTTTATTTTGGTACCTTACTGTTGGTGTTAATATGCTTCCTGAACTTGACATCTAGAAAATTTTCAGTCATAGGATTGACATAATATTTAGCTAAATACCAGTGAACTCTGTCTGAGTTACTTTAGTGGATGAGAGGCAATTATGGGCAGTGGAGGAGTCAGACCCTCAGAGCCACAGCTTTAAAAAAGGTACTGAGGTGGGATCTAATCAGATCAGACAACCTGGATGTTGAAATTTCCATTTCACCTTTTTCTTGATTATTGTAGTTCTCATCTGTGATTGAAATTGCTTTATCTTGGATCAGTCCATTTTTCTAGTAAACAAGAAAGTACAGAAATCCCTTTCTGTAGAGTGTCCACATGACTGTAATGATTTACATTTCACATCATACATCTTTTAATATATGTATGTGTTGCCTGAGTACCGCTACCACCCTGCCACATAGTAAGGATCTCAGTTATTAGCATCTCCTGTAAAGACTTGCATTTGAATGTTTAAGCATCAGCATACTAAGTGTATGCGTGTCTTCAAATTACCAGTGAAATATCTGCAATATCATTGCTTTTGTTTTGGGGTGGAAATGTATTGACAGCTGCTGGAAGTGGAAAGATTTAACTGTTCCATTCTAAAGTGTAGAAAGGAGACATATTTGGCCTAATTAGCATTCAGAAGGATAGAAGACACTGAGAATTCTCCATATTAGATGGTACTACATGCAGCCTTAGGCATTGCCAGAGAAGCAGACACACTGAGAGCAGGTTAAGACATGGCCTTTTTAAAGACAAGTCTAGGGATTACTGGATGCTATAAGAGCTGAGGTCACCCTCTGCTAGTGAGGAGTCAAGCCCACAACCATCCTGTATCTCAGTGAAAGAGGAGTTCATGAGTCAAGACAGCTGTAGGCTGCCACCCTTGGTGTGTATATGTTTTATTTTTCACTGCTCATTTCTTATGTCATAAGCTGGATCCAGAGTTATCCATGCTAATCTGGAGACAGAAGCCCCATGAGAAAACAGCTATACATTGGTGGTACTTGTACCCATGGACTGCCTGGAGCTTGCCTCAGAAGAGTTGTGCTGGCTTGCTTCATTTATTTTCCAGGGGGAGGCAGATTTCACAAGAGCTTGAGATGTGGATGCTGGAATCTGTACTGTTAGTTCAGACAGAGTCCACATGAGTCTCAAGCCAAGTGTTAGTTCCCAGTCTGATGACACCTGGCACTGGTCAGTAACAAGTCTGTTCCTTTCACTGTCACATGCTAGAGTTTGCACTTGTAGATAGGAGATCTGCATTCTCTCACATTTCCTCTCTTAATTTTACAGGATCTAAAAACTACTAAGATCATGTGTTTATACCTCTCACACGCTTCATCTCTGGATTGATGGTCTCATTCATTAGTTGAGAAGGGTCTCATCCAAATGAAAATTAGCTTGAACTAGCCCTGAACTTATTGACCATCCTCCACATCCTCCAGTAACTGCTGGTAGAGTTTCTTATGAAGAAACTTAGAGAGGTTCCGTATCTGCCCTTAGGAGTCTGTCAGTATATATTCCATCAAAGCAGCTTGGAAGGGACATTGGGTCAGGATAGAGGTTGAAGAACTGACAGAGTAAGTGATATTTATTATTAGATCAGTGTTGTAGTAGTCTAAGCTATACGGATTATATTCTGACAAGGATAAGATGACTGGGCAGCATCCAAAGCTTTTGGCACCTTCCATATACGCCAGCTGCTGAAGGGCATGAGGTGAGTCCTGTAGAAGCAATAGTTAGGGTACCAAACCTTCAGAACTTTCAGCACATGAGAAAACACGCAGCCCGTTAAAGCCATATATTTGTGGAGAATATGGGAAGAGTTACCAACTGGTCAACTTACTAAATTTACATAAGAAATGGCATACAGGTAAGGCCAAATACAGCTGTGATGATTGTAGCCAGCTTTTCACCACGTCAGGCAACTTGAAAAGACATAAACTGATTCCTAGTGGAGGAGAAGCCTTGCCAGTGTGACTACTGTGGTCATGCCTTCTCTGATCCCACTGCCAGGATGCGGCGTTTAGAAATATATGACACAGACAATGAGCATAAATGTCCTCATTGAGACAAAAAATTCAACCAGGTGGGAAACCTAAAGACTGACCTAAACATTTACATCGCAGGTAGACCTCTAAAATGTAGAGATTCAGGAGATCTGAAAAGACACCTTCGAATACATAGTGGACAGAAACCTTATGTATGTTTGAGTCCATTGACAGCATCCTTTTGCAGATCCTGGAGTATTACAGCTGCATATTTGCATTTACACAGGTGAAAAACCTTGTGTCTTTATAATTTGTGGGACTGGCTTCACCTCAAGTAAGATACTAATAGCATATGTGCGACAACATACTGGAATATATAAATATTTGGGAATTGAAGGATCAATACTAAAACATGAACAAATTTGAATAAAAGTAAGGTATTTCTTTAGAAGACTTAAATTAATCCTGAAAACAGCATTGACATGCAAGAACAAAGTCCAAGCTATAAACTGAGTTGCTCTTCCTGGCCTAACGTACAGTTTTGGAGTGATTGACTGGCCCCAAAATGTGTTGATTAGATAGGAAACAAGAAGATTGCTTCATGCTCACCAAATAATTTATAAAAAATCAGTGTATACCAAGATTATATTTTCCCCATTCCGAAGGAGGGATGGGCCTTCTTGAAATTGATTAAATGTATAGCTCTGCAATCATGGGACTCCACACACATCTGCTGATCTCGCAAAACCCAAATATAGTGAAAGTTTTGAAATATGAGGAGAATAAGTCTAAAATGACTTTTCTGCTTAATCTAGCAGAAGCATATCATTGTCAAGCAGGAATGAAAATCAAACCAGAAGTAGATAAAAATCAGGCAGCAACTGAATGTGCTAAAAAAAAACAAAAGAAACAATATAAGGTGAAGGACCAGATGAGACGGCAAGAAATGTGGAAAATGCATAAATATAGTTGCAAGTATAGAAAATTTCTGGAAGAACCTCATGTTGATCAGGAATGAATGCAGGAATGGTTAAGGTGAGGCAAATTCAAACCAAGAGATGAAAGTTTAATGTTGGTGGCCCAAGATAGTGGGCTACATACATGCTGGTTTACAAAGTCCATTGAACATGTGGGAGAAATGGACAAATGTAGGTTTTGTAAAACGAAATTGGAAACTGTCACACACCTCATTGCTGGCTGTGACATACTAATGGCAAAAGGACTGAATATTGAAAGGCATAATAATATGGCAAGATAGTTGTAGTGGGAATTGTGCAAACATTATAATACTGAAATGGCTGAAAAACGCTGCAAACATGAGTCACAAAGGATCATAGAAAATAAAGTCTACATTACTTGGGGTCATCCATTGCCAACAGTTCAAAAGACAGATGCTAGGAAACTGGATGTAGGTTTCATGGACATGGTCCATGAAAAGAAAACAAAAGTAGCATTGATCACTGAAATCACCACATCCAGGGACTACAGTGTCTTGCATACAGACACCAAGTCATAAAATATCAGGAATTGCAGGCAGAAATGAGAGCAGTCTGGAAGAAAGATACCCAAACAGTTCCAGTACTAGTAGGAACAACGGATCTTATAAAAAAGAATCTAGTTGTATTTAGATATGTTACCAATACATGTTACCCCATATGAATTGCAGAAAGAGTCATTACTGGGCACATTGCAGGTTCTGCGAAGAGCACTTTTGGCTGACATCAAAGATTGAAATAATACTAAATTCATGAACTTTAATCATACTTTGACTTAGGAATTGGGTCCATTCCCATCATGGTATTAGAAACCCAAAAGATCTGAAGAAATTAAAAGTGAAAAATGTTATGTTTGTGACCACTGTGGAAGAGAGGCTAGAACCATGACTTTTAGGTATACGCTAGGGAAAAGGATAAAAAAAAAAAGGGAAGAGGAAAGGTTTTCTTACATCAACAATGATCTACTCAAGCATCTATTGTTATGGTAAGTTAACGTCCACAGCTGTACTATGTTCATCATTACATCACTGTTACAACAGCCTAAGCTAGCAGATTACCAGAGCTTAGAAAGGAAGGGAGGATAGAGAATCAGAGTGCAGGAGCACCTGGGGAGTAGTCCCAGCCAAACCTGCTTTGGACCTGCAAAATGAATCTAATTTGTAAAGTTTTGTAGAGGTATGCACAGATTGCCAAGTTGCTGCCTCTAGATTACTTCTAGAATCCAACCCTTTCCAAAAAGCCACATAAGAAGCCAAAGTAACAAAAAGCAGTAGAGGGTGGCTTAATGGTTAAGGTGTTTACCTTGCAAACACAAGGTGCAGGGTTTGATTCTCACAAGGGGATAATTGGCTAAGCTTAAAATGGCTCGCAAGGGCAGTTAGCTTAGTACTAATCTATGAATCCTATAATGTCAGGGCTAATACTTGGGTGGGAGGGTGGCCTAATGGTGAAGGTGTTTGTCTTACAAACACAGGGTGCAGGGTTTGAGTCTCACAAGGGATAATTGGCTAGGCTTAAAATGGCTCGCAAGAGCAGTTAGCTTAGTACTAATCTATGAACCTATGAGATACCAATTGGAAATTGTGTGCTTTGACACTGATTGTCCCTTTTTTCTTACCTTCAAAGGAAATAAATGGATAATCTGACCTCTTGAAGGTCTTAGGCCTGTCAAGAGAGGATCTTGAGTTGCCTGTGGACAATCCAGTGTGTGCAAAATCAGTTTCCATTAGTTTTTGGATCTGGAAAAAGGCGTAGGGATGAAGAGCTTGACTCAAGCTCTGAATCCACTTTAGCTGTAAAAGAAAATTTTGTTCTCAAAGATATCCAATCCTTGTGGAAAATGAGATAGTTGACTCATCATAAAAGCTTGTAACTCATATATTCTTTTTGCAGAAGTCAGAGCAATGAATAACACAATTTACAAAGTTAAGAACTTCACATCAGCCTTATGAGCTAGTTCAGATGGAAAAAGTGTAAGTTGTTCTGGTACAAAATTAAGATCCCATGAAGACACCACCTGTTTTCAAGGCAGACAGATATGTAGAACCCCTTTCAAAAATTGTTTGACTTGTTGCTTGGTAAAAAGGTGGGGTCTAAGGGCAAACAAGCAGACATGGTTAAAAGATGAATCTTGATAGAAGAGTAAGAAATCCCAGAGGATAGTGACTCACAGAAATAGTTTAGAATCAGAGACATCTGGACGGGTCTTGGTTCCTAATTTCACACCAGTTAGAAAATCTTTTCCATTTTCCTGTGTTTGATTTTATAGTAGCTGTTTTCTTAGCCTCCTTTAATGTTACTGCAGTTCCTCAGAAAACGTTTGAATTTTGTGCTTAAAAAGGTTACTTTAGTGCCATTTGAGCCAAGATTACAGTTAACTTACACAAGTGTATTTTCCATCTGTGGTAAATCTGAATTCCCATGTCAAGAAACACTGAGGTTTCTAGAAACAGTGAGTTTTCTGCTCTCTAAGACTCTATAAACATTTAGGCATTGCCAACAGTCCATTCTGACTTGCAAGGCTAAAATCAATGAGATCCCATTGGAAGTGCCATGAAGTGTGATCAGGACTTGACAGTATCTGAACAGCCTTCACTGGTTGCACCTTTGAGTTGGACAAGATAGCTTTGCAAAGTCAAACCTCTCTAAATCATCTGAATGTTATAATAATGTAATTTACCAAAATAATTAAGTGCCTTATACAGCAACATCATGGATCAAAAGCATTTTTAGTATCTTCCTCAGATCATTTGCAAGATGTCGGATACTAGATTGTGACAACAGAGTCCCTGATCAAAGGCCCACAGCTGCAGCTTTTTGATTCAGAAGACAGAATCTTGGAATGTAAAGAAGGTTCCAGGTGTACAAAATCAAACCTCTCTAAATCATCTGAATGTTATAATAATGTAATTTACCAAAATAATTAAGTGCCTTATACAGCAACATCATGGATCAAAAGCATTTTTAGTATCTTCCTCAGATCATTTGCAAGATGTCGGATACTAGATTGCGACAACAGAGTCCCTGATCAAAGGCCCACAGCTGCAGCTTTTTGATTCAGAAGACAGAATCTTGGAATGTAAAGAAGGTTCCAGGTGTACAAAATAGGATGCATCTTAAGTTTTATGAGGATGGAGAAGCATTGCATCACCTGCCACCTGCCAACCTTACTGATGCATGTTAAAGCCAACACTGCCCCTAACCCATCTCTAGCATTCACCTTTAAAAACCCTTTCCATAACACTACCAAATCACAAGATACTCAGACACACAAATGCATGTACAGTGCTACATCTCACATCTCCCCATCCCTGCCTACCTTACTGATACATGGTAAAGCCAAACCTGCCCTTTATCCCTTGAAAAAAAAAAAACTTCCACATCACAGACTCACAATTGCATGCACAACACTACATCTTTTCCCTTACCAAGTCCATGATCTAACCTTAAGCTGCCAACAGATGGACACACAATAACCCTCTAATGCCCAAACTTTTGGTATTAACGCGCACACACACACACACACACACACACACACACACACACACACACACACACACACACACAAACACATATACACATGCTCTCTCTTAGAATACTATATATATCCCCAATATCTAAGCTTTATTTTAACAATAACCTGCTAACAATCAGGCTCACACACACACATTCCCACCCTCAAACCCATATTCATCATCAGAAATCTGCTTTAGACATTGCCAGCACCCAACCAAACTTGCATTCAACAGATAGAGCCCACACTTCCTTCTGTCAATGAAGTAAACATTCAACAGAATGAAGGTAAGCCGTTTAGACATAGTTTCTACCCTTACCAGGCTGGATAAGTAGAGAAGTTACAGTGTGCTGCTTCTGAAGTTCCAAAATTTGCATTCTCACCAGACTTGTATTTCTTTGTGTATATTTCTGAGTTAGAATAACTCTGCAACCTTAAACAGTATTCTGCCACCTGCATGAATGATGTCATATCAAAAATACAAATTAATTAGCTTTAACAATTGATCTGATGTTGTCCTTTTCATTCTTCCTCAACATATGGGCTATGAATCTGACCTTGGATCCGACTAGGCTGTGTTCTACAGACTTCGGATCCAACTCTCAAGCTCCTCCCTCTACCCACAATGCCCTAGTCCATTCCTAATACCTCAGATCTCATTGGCCTCCATCTCGTATGGATGTGGAGCCTGTCTCTGAGCATTTTGTCAGGTGTCTAGGTAACCGTAAGTGTATTTTCTTCTTTAAACATAACTCTCTCTCATACATTTAAAAATGTTATCCCTCTAAGTTTTTGGGTTTTCTTTTCTGTCAGTTTAAATAAGAAAATAATTTTCTTAAGTACCATTGTTGGTACTTCTTTTTTCCCCTTTCATTGTCTCTCTTTCTTACCCTTTTAATAGGGTATTTGTTAATACCATTGTTAGTGTTTCTACCTTTTCTGTAGTAAAAAAAAAAAAAAAACATATTTCTTCACTCCTTTCCTGTTCTGTAGCTTGCGTTTGCTCTTCTGGCTGAGAAGTGTACATATTTTAAAAAATGCACTTTAGGCACAAAATTCCAAATTTGGATGCCCACAGAGTGTGTGTTTATTATTTTGCATGCAGCAGAAGATACCTCATGGACCACTGATTCAGGCATTGCTGTAAGGAGACTTGCCTGGATGCAGTTGTGACGCCCGTGCCCTGGCCCAGCAGTTAAGGAGCCTCAATCCTCACCACTAACACCAGAGAGAGTGTCTGATATATGAGGAAAGGATAACAAAATACACACAGTAAAGTGCAATTTCCCTTAAGAGCACACAGAGATCACAGTCAGTCCTGGGTTGGTCACTCCCTTGCTCTCCAGGTCCCCAATAAGACTACCCACTGGCACAGCTATAGGTTCCAGCTGGGAAAGCTAAAATCTCCAGCATCCTTTCTGTCCAACCATTGCTTTGTGTCCCTGCCCAAGTAGCTGACACACACACACACACACACACACACACACACACACACACACACACACACACACACACACACTTTGAGATGAGGTTATGCAACCGCACAAACACTTCTGAGGAAGGCTGACACAGGTTCTCCAGCTGTGCCCCTTTTACCCAGACTATATAATAATACCGGCTGCCACCACCCAGCTAATATTATCAGCTACCCAAAGGCCCTTAAAAGGGTGTCCAATTTTTACTGTGCAATGTTATCTAATTGGTAGTATGACTAATTAGTCAAGGCTTATTTAGAGCGACTTGGATAGTAAACTCTCTAAATTTGCAATGTACTCTAGAGCTTATCTCCACACAAAACCAGCCACAGTTAAAAGGTTTTAAAATGTTTAATAAATAATTAAAACCATAAGACAATACTTTCTACTACACAGTGCCAGTCAAGAGTTCAGAGATCACACAGAAATACTTAAGATAAATCAGTAGTACAGTTCTGACATCATGGAAAAACAGTCTAATCTTTATAGTTCTTAGCTAATCTAAAAGAAAACACAAGTCTAAGATAACTTACATAAGACAACAGGCAGATTGCTGATGAGTTGGATGATCAAGACAAAAATGCTTAATGCCTTCTGATTCTCTCTGTTTAAATTGCTACTGCAGTTCTGATAAACATTACATCATCTTTTTACACTTTCCTGGTGTTCCCAGGCTACACATTAACTACATTTGCATTCTTAACATCTCCCTTTTGTTATCTTGCAGCTGGTCAGGGACAGAGCAATAAAAATACATTTGCATGTTTAAATCTAGCAATTTAACTCTTGGTTAAAACAATAGAAAGAAGTTCTTCATCTAGACCTTTCGGCACCACTGTCCACTTCAAAGGGTCACCACAGACTTTACTTTGGTCAGTAGAGTGCACTGTTGTCATATTTATTTCCAGTTTCACATGTAACAGTATTTCTTTACATTTAAGACAAGACTGTAGTTTACATTCATATTTACAAATGATAGAATTATCTGCACAATTCTAACTGGCTAGGCTGGCAGCCTTCACAGCAGTTATGAGATTTTGTGGAGCTTTTCAAGTATTTTTTCATCAGTGCTCCCTTTGATGGAACTTTCTTGTTTGGACCCTCTGTGAAAGAAGTACCTTCCCACAGTGAACAAGAAGGAAGGACCCTGTCTGCTATAGGGATTCTCTTTCCTACCCTTCAGCAATAATTTTCAAGGAATCAAAGAGAAGGCAAGAAAATGTGGTTCTGTAAATCTCTGGGAACTTTCCAGGATTTATGTTGGGACAACTCCCTCAGAGTCAGAGGACGAAATTGTAATAGAAGACACTGTCCTCGTGGCAGAGGAGGCCTGCATCCTCATGAATGGGTTTAGGATCTGACCCAACTCAGCCTCATACACAAGATTTGGATCCGAATCTTGAGCTCCTCCCTCTACCTGTATGCTCTGTTCCATCCTTAACTCCTCAGATCACTTTTGCCATTTCCGTGTGAAGAGACAGATCTGGTCTCAAGTTGTAGTAGTGATTTTTTGCCTTTAATCTTATTGTTAACTGGTGTTATTTCTTATAGTTATTACTTTTCATCTTAACTCCTGCCTCTCTTGACATTTTAGAAGTTTGCAGGCGTTAGGGTGCTTTTCTTTCTCTACTGTCTAGTGCATTTGGCATGTTTTATATCACTGTCCTGTAGTAATATAAAAAAAAAGTTTAGTGTATTTTAACTGTTTTATAGTGCTTATAGTGTTTTTGCAGTTCTTTAGAGTGTATGGCTTTTACACTCTTAATTCTTAGAACCTGCTCTGCTTTTCATACAGCTCTTATTTTTTGTTCTGGTCATGTCGGAAAAAAACTTTGATTTTAAGAGATTAGAGATACATTTCTTGTGGGCACAAGATCCCCAATTCTGATGCCCACAAGAAGTGCATATAGTGCCTGGGGCCTGAGCATCTGAGATCAGTATATGACATATGTGCTTCTTTTAATCCCAGAGCCATCTCCAGTCACCACAGTAAACTAATCCTGAAAGGCTTACTCCCAGATGCTGCTTCTTCACCTGGGGCTCAAACGTCCTATAAATCATTCCATGGCTCTGCAGAACTAAAAAAAAAAAAAAAAAGATTACTACTTAAGGCACCGAGGGCTTCATCAGAGCCTCCTCAACAATTACCAAGACTTTGGATACAACCTCCTTGCATCCGAAGACAGTGCCACTTCCTTTGGATCCACAGCCCTCTTCAGATCCAACAGGAGTAATTATTTTCATTAGCTCT
Organism: Protopterus annectens; assembly: GCF_019279795.1. Classification (NCBI taxonomy): domain Eukaryota; kingdom Metazoa; phylum Chordata; order Ceratodontiformes; family Protopteridae; genus Protopterus; species Protopterus annectens. The sequence continues at coordinate 1,446,420,383 of NC_056735.1, forward strand.
CCTGTGCCATCCACCTCCTACTCGGATGTCAGACCTTTTGATCTGACAATTAGGAGCCGATCTCCAGAATTTGATTTGAAGTCAGTTTCTCCAGCTCTGCCCTCGAAGTTGTTTGAAATCCCTAAAAAGCATTCTAAGCCTGCATCCTTAGAATCATCCATATCTTCTAGGAGCTTTACTGAGGCAGATAGGGACAGGATGATGCAGAGATTTCTTAGGGCTCAGATGTAGATGGAGGTCCTGCCAATTCCATCCCCCCTCCAATCCACGAGTGTGCCCAACCAACCAGTGCTGTCTCCTTCTCCAGTCCGACCTGTAGTCTCAGAGTCTCAGGATCCCAGATTCCCAAGAGGGTTGGTGTCTGATGTGAGGAAGCTCCCTTCCTCTACTCTTGTGGGTTCCCTGACTGGGCCTGCTCCTATGGCATCAAATCAGAGCAGGTCTTGGATCCATGCGATTGGCCCTGGGTCCGAGGGGTTGAGTTCTGCTCCTACTTTGTCACATCCATCCCTTCCCATTGGTTGCTTGATTCTTGACAGCTTGGGTCTGATTCTTCCCGGAGGGCTGGGATCTGGAGTTGGCTCACACCTCTTGTCCTTGGCTACCTTTGCTCTGAGGAGTGGGAGAGAGGTATCCCTAAGCCCATCAGCCTTCCAGGTAGTAGAAAGGGTCTTCTCTAGGCATAGGGAGCTGTCTTCAAATGTCTCATGCAGTACCCCTCCACTGTCATCTGGTCTGAGCTGAAAGCTCATCATTTTTGCTCCTCAGGGTCAGCCAACTCCAGAATGCCTCCACACTCTTCCCCCTTCCAGTACCTACCCCAAACACCCCATGGAAGAAGAACCATGGAAGAAAACGTACAAAAGGATGCATATAGACCCCCCCCATGGAGTCTGTCAGTGAAGACACTGACTTTAATGAGGGAGAAGGATCCCCTGATCACCAGCGGATGAAGAATCTTTAAACAGAAGTGTGGCTGGTCTTCCCATACTCCTCCTCCTGAGGAATTGGTGCTTCTGGAGGCTTTCGGGGCTAGCCCATCTACATCTTGGGTGACCTGCCCACCCCACCCCACAGTGGATGATCTTATTGATGTAGTTTTCTGCTGGGCTTGGAAGGAACCAGACACTGTTGAACCCATCCCTAAGTGCCCAGATACATTTTTAGTTCCCCCATTAGACAGACCCCTACTGGAGTAAGGGTGTTCCCATTGATGCCATTAGTTGTGGTGACAGCCAGTAGGAATGAGCCAGCCAAGCAGAGCTCCTCTGTCCATCCACCTAATAGGGAGTCCAGAGCAATTGACAGATTTAGAAAGTGCATGTGTGACTCAGCCACATTCCCATTGAGGTCATTTATATTACCTGGCACATTTTACTTGATTACAGAGAGATTTGATCAAGGAGCTTTCAAACTCTGTCACTGAGTCCACATCTGCAGGAGATCTCACAAAGGTTTCTCCTCAGTTGGTACCTCTTTCATCTATCGCCAATTCATCAATGAGGCTAATCTCCCACCCAGTGGAAGGCACCTCATAAGCAGCTGGTGCAGGCATTACTATTAGGAGACATGCCTGGATGAGACTGTGTGACTTTGCAAAACCCTTCAAGACGTATTTTGTTAATGCCCCCTTTGATGGCTCATCCTTGTTTAGGCCATCTCTGAAGGATGCACTTAACCTGCAGTGAGTAGGAAGGAAAGACATTGTATGCTGTAGGAATCAAGTTTTCTACCTCTCAATGCTATTTGTCTAGGAATCAGAGAGGTGATGATAAAATGTGGTTCCAGAAATCTCAGGGTCCTTTCCAGGGCTCATGTGGGGATACATCCTCCAGAGGGTGAAGAGGTTTTAATGGCAGACGTTTCC